>NC_041408.2:9016758-9176758 GCF_900747795.2 Erpetoichthys calabaricus | reverse complement strand
ATTCGAGCCCATGAGGAGGTCCTTTAAGCCGAGACCTCATGGCTCAGCCAGGCTCTCCCAGTGGTTGAGGTTCAAATTTACTTTGTTTTGCTAGGAAAACATTTAGGTTTGCATGGACTATAAGAGGTCCTTCTGGTGTTGGTTTGGTGGAGCTTGGAGTCAGGAGTGACGGGAAACGAGAGTCCAGAAGTCATATTTATTGGATTTATTTCTTGTGTCAACAGCACCATAATACAGAATTAGAAAAATATTCATAAATGAACACTCTATAGGTTACCATAACAAGAGAGTTTATAGAGACGTAGGTAAATTTGGAATTTAATAATAATAATTCATTACATTTATATAGCGCTTTTCTCACTACTCCAAGTGCCACCTGTGTGATATATCCATATTCTTGTATTTTCTTCAAATCTTTATATATGCTCAGAGATAATAAAAAAGAGTGTGTGGGAGAGCGCCATGTGTGGGCATTGTGAAAAAGTGCAATAAGTAACCCACCTTCACAGGGACGCTGAGTGGGGCTGTCAGGTTTTTGATTTATTTCCCCTAACTGTGTCTTATTACTTGCTCCACATTGTCATTCCTCTCTCGTGTGTTTCATTGCATAATAAAGCATTCCTTTTTCTCCTGCTGTTTGGGAATGGGCTTAGCTCGATAGCGCCCCCTACAGGGAGAAAACGAGTTTAAAAAAAAAATTCACCGAAATCAAAAGAGGTCTGTCTTCTTTGTACCCGGCCGGCCCCCTCCAAGTGTGATTCCTTTTGAACGGTAGCTAAGACTTGAATCCTCACACAACTGCGTTTCCATGGCAACCACTCGGAGTCCTTCCTCTGCCGGTGGGTCGCACTCTGCAGCTGCCTTATGTAACTGTCTCGCTTGTGCTTATTGGCATTCTCTCTTCAGTGCTCTTCTACAGTCTCAAAGAGTTCTGGGGTGTTCGTCTTTACTTCTGATTTCTTATTAGTGAAACACGCGGACTTGCAGGCCTGAAGTGAAAGGCAAATAAAAACCCACTTAAAGCTAAGGAGTTGTTGATATTTTTTATGTTTTCTACATAGTGACCACAAAAGGCTTCTCCATTGTTGTCATGCATTTCTCTCTCTGAGGCAGCCTGCATACCTATGAGCCTCTGTGTTCATCTGCTCCTCACTTGCTCCGTAATCAGGATTACATCCTGCTCGTCAATGTGCTTCAGCGTCTCGTCTGCTTATTCTTTATCATTCTGCATCACTAATTGTCTTCTGTGATGTGCTTGATTGTCACCAGATGTTGCCACACTACTTTTTCTTTCTTCCTGTTATGGTGTTTGCTACATTAAAAGCTTCTGTGATTTGCTTGCCACTCAGCAGATGTCGCTACTGTTTTTTTTAGTTCCACCGTATAGCTTGGTGGTGCGCTCACTTTGCTGTAATAAAATTATCACCTCAGATCACTTTGCTGAGGTTGCCTTTACCTCAATTGTTTTTAGAATTTCCAGAATGTATCAGGTTATAAGCCTTCGATTAAGACCAAGCCCCATCGTTGGAGAGTAATCGCATGACAGACAGACAGACTTTATAGGACTAGCTGTGCTACCCATCTAAGATGGGTTGAAATCTAAATAATCAATGCAAGCCTCAATGTTAACATTTGATAGTGCACCATGCAATGCATACATCTCTGTTATATGCCATTTGGTATGGGATTCATAAAAGTAGTATTAATATCTGTTGGAATGACAAAAGCAATGCATATGTCTATGTTATATGGTATTTAGCATTGGATTTGTAACAGCAGGATTAATGTTTGTAATGCACCATCTATTGGAATGACACAGACAAAGAAACCAGACAGGCACACAGACAGACACACAGACATTTAACTTTATATTAAGGTGAACTAGCTGTACTACCCTTCTAAGACAATTTAAAATCTAGGTAATTGACATAGAACTTAGCATTAACATGTACAGTGTACAATGTATTGGAATGTATTTTGTAATGCATCTAGTAATACATTACATTTGCCACTCCAACAGATGGCACATTGAGGACATTTGCAGAAATAAAATGAACTATTTATTGGAATGATAAATGCAATACATTTTATTACTATAAATGCTGTGATGCTCCACCTTTTGGAATGACAAATCCAATGCATTTTATTACGATAAATGTTTGTGATGCTCCACCTGTTGGAATGACAAATGCAATGCATTTTATTACAATAAATGTTTGTGCTGCTCCATCTGTTGGAATGATAAGTGCAATGCATTTTATTATGATTAATGTTTGCGATGCTCCATCTGTTGGAACGACAAATCTAATGCATTTTATTACGATAAATGTTTGCGATGTGCCATCTGTTGGAATGGCAGAGACATAGCAACTGGTCAGAGGCACAGATATACACTTTTCCTTTTATTAAAGTGGACTAGCTGTGCTATCCATCTTAGATGAGCTAAAGTCTAAGTAATTAACATTGACCTCAGCATTAACATTTGCAGTGCACCATTTCCACTTCAAGCGCATTTTCCACTTCAACAGATGGTGCTTTGGAGACACTTGTAGTAATAAAATGAATCACTAGAAATGCTTGTGGTGGACCATCTTTTGGAATGACAAATGCAATGCATATGTCTCTGTTACAATCCACTTAATATGGGATTTGTAAAAGTAGTGTTAATGTTTGTGATGCACCATCTGTTGGAATGACAGAGACAACCCAATGTACCTCACTCAGAACCAATTCACAAAGTGTCTGTATTCTCCAGCATAGGTCTTTCACTGCCGGACCTTTTAAAAGGGTTACCTGCTCCCTACTATTCCAGGGTGGGACAGCCATGGGTGGTCTATCAAATACTAAGACCACCATGGCCTCACTCACTCACACCCTGTGCTCTGACAAATATGGAAATAGGTGTCTTTCTGGACTTACCCCTTGGTGGTACAGATGAAATAGGAGGGGTAGTTGGCAACAGCACCCCTTTTGCCCCTTAGAAGAGCTTTGAAAGTGTCCCCAAAGTGCATGTCTGTGACAGCATCAGGGACTGCCTCTTAGCACTTAATGATGACATCAGCTGCTCTCTCCCTCCCTCACTCAGTGCACCCCATCAGTTCTTTTATATTTTTTCAGCGTCGCCACTTTGCCACCCCCTAGTGGTGCCCTTCCTTCTGTTCTGTCATAACATGATTAATTCCTGCCATTGCATGCTTCCCCTTTCCAGGATCCTGTTAGTTGTGGCCTTTGCCCATTGGACCCCCATCACAATGCCCAAACATATTTGGCCAGCTCTCCATTATTATAGGCAGACAAACTAATTAGAGGCACTGATATACAGTACGGTCATTTTTGTATTGCTCAAATCAATAACAGTGAGTTGATGTGCTTGAAATCAACTGTATTATATAATAAATCTGAATCATGGTCACTGTGTTGCATTTTTATTTTAAACGTTGAATTTTCGCCTTTCAATACACACCTCTGAGGATGGTTCTCTGTGAAACGCAAACACGACAAGGTCTTTCAGAGTTTCAAGAATGTCCATCTGCAGCCTTTACTAGCGTCTTAAAGGGGGAGAACAGCTAACAAAAGTCAGTCGTTAACATTCCTGAATGAATTTAAAAGCACCTTCGGCAAGCCTGTAATGTGTGTGTTTATTGTACGCCGTGGCTATAATCTCGAGTCCATTAGCCCACCGCATTTGAAACCCTATAATGAAATGAGAATAACAGGGGACTTACAGAAGGAGGAATAACAGAAAGAGACCTGCCGAGTCATTCCTTTAACTTTTAAAATAAAATGTAGAATCGCTGCTGTGGTGCCTACTAGGGAAACAAGAACAGCGGGAGCGTCTGAAATTCGGAGGTGGGCGGTGACAGTTCAGTTGAAACAAAGCTTTGTGGCAATGACCCAAATGAGACTTTATTTTCACTTTCAGTCCCAATAAACAGTGAAGTAATAACAAATACTCACTACTGGGATGGGGGGAGAGGGGTCAGTGGCGACGCACGGTGTTTTAAAATAAATAAAAACGGAGCGCTCATCCTTAGGTGAACATGGAAATGGACAGCTCTGGAGAGGAGATGGGGGAATTGGCTGGCCAGGCATTCATGTGCAGAACAATTTCATCATTACCGGTCCCGGGTTCCATGATTGCATCACCTGCACTCAAAAGTAGTATACAGGGAGTCTGGGAAGAAAACAGGAGGACAGAAGAACCAGAAAAGAGCAAGGAGGGAAGCAAATGAGTACGGGGAAAGAAGTGGCAGGGTCTGTTATTGTGACCCTTCAAGGAACACGTGGCCGGCTCTTGAGGGGCAGAGGTTGCTCTTGCTGAGTGCACTAGAGACCCGGGAGCAACCTACCAGTTTCTGACGTTTCTCGGCTGAAAGCTGACGGGGCAAGGCTTGGCATGTTGCCTGGGATTGTTGTGGAGACCCGAGCCTCTTTAATGGGCCACTGAGCCACTCAGTGGATGTCTCTTTGAGCTGAAGAGGCCTTAAAGGGTGAACAGAGGAGACGTTTGATTTAGGAAGAAGCACCAAACCCGCAACCGATATGTGGTGTGGCGGGTGGCTGAGGGCCTTGTCTGGCCAGGATGCGTCCACGCTGGGAGGACCAGGGGAGCAAACCTCGCCAGAGTGTTACTTCCAGATGGCAGCCCCCCTGGGTTGCAGTGTTGCATAGGACTCCCGTAGGGCTCCATGGGTGTTGGAGTTGGGTGCAGCGCTGTTGGGATCCGTGGGCTCCACCAGGGGGTGCTGCAGCAACCGCTGAGCCCTTATGGGTGGCTCTTCCGCCACACCCAGAAGTGCTGCCGGAAATACACCATCAAGCACCTGGAGCACTTCCGGGGGGGGGGGGTGTTATAAAAGGGGCCAGCAGACAGTACTCGGGGAGCCAGAGTCGGGAGGAGGGAGATGAAGCTTGCCAAAGTGGAGTGGAGGAGAAAGAGAGAAAGAAGAAGAAGAAAAAGAAGAGAGCATTGTGTGTTATTGTGTGCCCACAAGTGAAACAGCAACATTTGTGTTTTTATCAGTCAGTCTGTCTGTGTCGGGATGAGTGGCAGCTACGCCCTCTAGAGTTGTCACAGTGAAGTGAGAGGGGGCGCTGCCGCTAACTGTGTTGTCTTCATCCGCCACAGTACTGAGAAACCGCTCACTGAGGGCGACTGACTCCACCCCTTCCCGTCCCTGAACTGCTCGGAAGGAGGCGTCACTTCGTGACCAAGCAACCAGAGAGATGGAGCGCCCCTACAACCTGAAAAGAACCGCTAAGTGAATTGTGAATTAGTTAGCAGGGGGCTGCTATTTTGTTATATGTTGATGGCATCGAGCGTTTTGTTTTTTTCTTTCCCCATCGGAAGTAAATGGGAATGGCCGGTCTGCACCCCAACATTTATTTTGCCGAGAATGACATGTCCTTGGACGACCACAATACGTCGAGAGTAAATAGTCTGCGTATCAAGCAGTTAGGCTGACAGACCACCGTAAGCCATTGATTACCGGTTATTCTTCACTTTGCCGGACTGGCTAATGCCTTCAGTGGCTGGGATAGCCTGCTGTTCTCTGCTACCCCGTAATCATCACAGTATTGTCGTAAAATGGAGGAAGAGTCGGCTACAGTGATGATGATGATCATTGCGCTTAATATAATATGATTTTGATAGGTGAAGCCACAATGCTGCAGTCTTTTACGGTTAAACAGTAAATAAACCGACAGGCAGCTCATCGGCTCCTTCATTCTTATTTATTGCTGTGGATTTGACAAGCCCATGATGATGATGAAGCTATAATAACACGGGCAGACATTAGAATAGTTGGGAGTCCTGAGGGACCGAGGCTGAGACATCCGTATCTGCAATGCAGAAGTTATGAACCTTAAAATATTGACAAACATGACAGGCGAGTTGTTCTGTATGCTGCTCAGCCCCGTGTTATCCCTTCTGGGCTTTTCACTGGTTTGTTTTATGCTTTATTCATACATTTAATGAAATATTTAAAGACAATGGGGATGTGAAACCTTGCAAGGTCTGCGTTGATTAGCATTTGTTTGAAAGAAAACCCTACCTCACCTCTGGTTTCTACCGAGCGGGAGAGCTGAGAGAGGTGCAGTCCGTGCGAATGCTAACAGTGCATTCCCAGGGCAGATTCTTTACAAATCTGCGGCGGTTTTATTCTAATAAACCATTTATTATACATTAGCAGGCAAACAGAAGACGCAGGGTGAATCAAGCGCTTATGCAATGTTCATTCCTGCTTTTTTGCAGCCGAGGGAATAAGACTGATACGTGTCTAATGGTGCATGAGCAGCCGGACAAAGCCAAAGATCTGGTTATGTGTGAGCATCAGGGGAAAGGCCTGAGGAGGAGGGAAACGGCCCTCTGGGAAACAACCAGGCGGCTTAACACGAGACAAAGTTTTTCAGACTCGCAGGGAAAAAGGAGGAAGTCTGAGCGCAGTTTTAACGCTTTGGGACACCAAACACAATGAAGTGAGACGGCATCTGCAAGCACAGTTAGTTAGCTAGTTAATTCATTAGTTAGTTAGCCACGCTTCCGTAGTCTTCGACTCTGTGTTGCCACCTACTATTGCGCGTCCTCCGCATCTCAGTTAGTTAGCTAGTTAATTCATTAGTTAGTTAGCCACGGTTCTCTCGTCTTCGACTCTGCATCCCCACCTGCTATTGAGTGGTCCTCCGCTTCTCTCATTTAGTTAGCTAGTTAATTCACTAGTTAGGTAGCCACGTTTCCGTCGTCTTCGACTCTGTGTCGCCACCTGCTATTGCGTGTCCTCCACTTCTCTCAGTTAGTTAGCTAGTTAATTCGTTAATTAATTAGCCACGTTTCCATCGTATTCGACTCTGCATCCCCACCAGCTATTGCGCGTCCTCTGCTTCTCTCAGTTAGTCAGCTAGTTAATTCATTAGTTAGTTAGCCGCGCTTTCATCATCTTCGACTCTGTGTCGCCACCTGCTGTTGCGCGTCCTCCACTTCTCTCAGTTAGTTAGCTAGTTAATTCGTTAATTAATTAGCCACGTTTCCATCGTATTCGACTCTGCATCCCCACCAGCTATTGCGCGTCCTCTGCTTCTCTCAGTTAGTCAGCTAGTTAATTCATTAGTTAGTTAGCCGCGCTTTCATCATCTTCGACTTTGTGTCGCCACCTGCTATTGCGTGTCCTCCACTTCTCTCAGTTAGTTAGCTAGTTAATTCGTTAATTAATTAGCCACGTTTCCATCGTATTCGACTCTGCATCCCCACCTGCCATTGCGCGTCCTCTGCTTCTCTCAGTTAGTCAGCTAGTTAATTCATTAGTTAGTTAGCCGCGCTTTCATCATCTTCGACTCTGTGTCGCCACCTGCTGTTGCGCGTCCTCCACTTCTCTCAGTTAGCTAGTTAATTCACTAGTTAGTTAGCCATGTTTCCGTCGTCTTCGACTCTGCGTCGCTACCTGCTATTGAGCGTCTGCCGCTTCTCTCTGTCCTCTGCCACTTTCCCTCGCTCCTCTGTCTCCTACTTCATCTATCACCATATCTTTCCACCTCTTTCTTAGCCTTCCTGCTCTTCTCCTTCCTACCGGAATCCATCTTTCCACTTTTCTTGCAGCTCTTGAGTTGTCCATGCGCCATACTTGAGCTGCCCATTTTATCATTCTCAATATGTCTGTTTGACTCAGTTCCACCTGACCAGTCTTTTTTCTCAGCTCTTTGTTACTGATCGTTCCTGGACCATCTTATTTCCATAGTCCATCTCAAGGACCTTCGGTCAAGCACATCTGGCATTCTATTAATTGCTTGGCTAAATGTTTTGCTTTCAGCTCTATACAAGGCTACCGACATTTGATCCGCACTCACCTGACGCTACAGATGGCAGAAAAATGCTCAGTTCAGATGTCTGTAGAGACAGGGACTAAATTTGGTCCAAATTTTGAGGTAGTGGCGCCTCCAAAGTCCTCTTTCTAACCAACGCTAATCTCTATGTCACGTCCCTCTCACAGCCGCCTTTCACATCGATCTCACTTCCCAAATACTGTATGTGAATCGAGGTCTTGATCTTAATATTCCAAATCTGTTTGCTTCTTCATGGTCACCACTCTTCGTCCATTTTGCTTTAGGTATGCTTGTATTTACCATATAAGCTCATAGATAAGTTCTCATGCGGATAAGTCTGGACTTTATTTTACTTTATTTTCACAAAGATCATAACTTCAATGGACAACACCCTAACCATGTGGACAGCTGTCCTAACGACATCACGAGAAACAAAATGGTGGCCAGACACTAAAAAAATAGAAAATGGGGCTTAAAGGAAATGAAGAAATCAAAAATAAAGATTGTAAGCAGGAGTGGCCTGGGTCTCAAAAGCGGCCTGGGCATCCTTCAACGAGTGAGGTGACGAGGTCGACCCAAACGGCCCATTATTCATTGTCCTTTTTGTAAACTTTGTGATGAGTACGTGGCTCGCTACTTGCTATGAGCCTATGATATGAACTCTATCTAAACTTAATCTGTACACTGTTGTTTAGGCACAACTTAAAATTTGATGATATGCTTAGAAATAAAATGTAATAAAAATAAAAATTTAGTAACACGGCTTATATGTTATTAGAGTACATGTCAAATGTCAATGTCATGTCCAAGTGCTATTACCTTAGTAGGCTAGTAGCTGCTCATTCACAATGGAATAAATAATAACCAAGGTTATAATAAAAAACCTCACATGATTGAAATGTTCCATTAACTTAATGATAAACTAGAAATGTTCCGTCCTAATATGAAAAATTCCTATCCTGTGCTTTACAACTTTATTTCATCATACTAATAATCGCAGCTGAAAGCCAATAATTATCGCTCACGCCGACGACCAGGGTGCAATAAAATGAATAATACATAATCTAAACTAATTATTAGTACCGAAGAATTTAAATACTAGATATACGATAAAACAAATTGCAATAATGTACTGTATATGTTAAATGAAATGTAGTGGTATCGATACAGAAATTGTCAAAAGGCAGTTTTGACCAAAGTTTTCGCTGCAACGTTGTGTGCTGACAATTAAAACAACTTGATGACATAATATGGTATATTACAGTTAGGTCAATAAATATTTGGACAGAGACAACGTTTTTCTAATTTTGGTTCTGTACATCACCACAATGAATTTGAAATGAAACAACTCCGATGCAGTTGAAGTGCAGACTTTCAGCTTTAATTCAGTGGGGTGAACAAAACGATTGCATAAAAATGTGAGGCAACTAAAGCATTTTTTGAACACAATCCCTTCATTTCAGGGGCTCAAAAGTAATTGGACAATTGACTCAAAGGCTATTTCATGTGCAGGTGTGGTCAAGTCCGTCGTTATGTCATTATCAATTAAGCAGATAAAAGGCCTGGAGTTGATTTGAGGTGCGGTGCTTGCATGTGGAAGATTTTGCTGTGAACAGACAACATGCGGTCAAAGGAGCTCTCCATGCAGGTGAAAGAAGTCATCCTTAAACTGCGAAAACAGAAAAAACCCATCCGAGAAATTGCTCCAATATTACGAGTGGCAAAATCTACAGTTTGGTACATCCTGAGAAAGAAAGCAAGCACTGGTGAACTCGGCAACGCAAAAAGACCTGGACGTCCACAGAAGACAACAGTGGTGGATGATCGCAGAATCATTTCCATGGTGAAAAGAAACCCCTTCACAACAGCCAACCAAGTGAATAACACTCTCCAGGGGGTAGGCGTATTGATATCCAAGTCTACCATAAAGAGAAGACTGCATGAAAGTAAATCCAGAGGGTGCACTGCAAGGTGCAAGCCACTCATAAGCCTCAAGAATAGAAAGGCTAGATTGGACTTTGCTAAAGAACATCTAAAAAAGCCAGCACAGTTCTGGAAAAACATTCTTTGGACAGATGAAACCAAGATCAACCTCTACCAGAATGATGGCAAGAAAAAAGTATGGAGAAGGCGTGGAACAGCTCATTATCCAAAGCATAGCACATCATCTGTAAAACACGGTTGAGGGAGGCAGTGTGATGGCTGCCAGTGGCACTGGGACACTCGTGTTTATTGATGATGTGACACAGGACAGAAGCAGCCGAATGAATTCTGAGGTGTTCAGAGACATACTGTCTGCTCAAATCCAGCTAAATACAGCAGTCAAATTGATTGGGCGGTGTTTCATGATCCACCTTACGGCCACAGCTCCGGTCAGCCACCTCAACAATAGAGGCACGGAACATGGCCCATTCGGACTCAATGTCCCCCACCTCCCTCGGGACGTGGTCGAAGTTCTGCCAGAGGTGGGAGTTGAAGCTACTTCTGACAGGGGGCTCTGCCAGACGTTCCCAGCAGACCCTCACAACACGTTTGGGCCTACCAGGCCTGACCGGCATCCTCCCCCACCATCGACGCCAACTCACCACCAGGTGGTAATCAGTTGACAGCTCCGCCCCTCTCTTCACCCGAGTGTCCAAGATATGTGGCCGCAAGTCCGACAACACAACCACGAAGTTGATCATCGAACTGAGGCCTAGGGTGTCCTGGTGCCAAGTGCACATATGAACACCCCTATGCTTGAACATGGTGTTCGTTATGGACAATCCGTGACGAGCACAGAAGTCCAATAACAAAACACCGCTCGGGTTCAGATCGGGGGGGCCATTCCTCCCAATCACACCCTTCCAGGTCTCACTGTCATTGCCCACGTGAGCATTGAAGTCTCCCAGCAGTACGAGGGAGTCCCCAGAAGGTATGCCCTCTAGCACCCCCTCCGGGGACTCCAAAAAGGGTGGGTACTCCGAACTACTGTTCGGTGCATACGCACAAACAACAGTTAGGACCCGTCACCCCCCCCCAAAGGCGGAGGGAGGCTACCCTCTCGTCCACCAGGGTAAACCCCCAATGTACAGGCTTCAAGTCGGGGGGCAATAAGTATACCCACACCTGCTCGGAGCCTCTCACCGGGGGCAACTCCATAGTGGTAGAGGGTCCAGCCCCTCTCAAGGAGATTGGTTCCAGAGTCCAAGCTGTGCGTCGAGGTGAGCCCGACTATATCTAGCCGGAACCTCTCAACCTCGCGCACTAGCTCAGGCTCCTTCCCCTTCAGAGAGGTGACATTCCACGTCCCAAGAGCCAGCTTCTGTAGCCGAGGATCGGACCGCCAAGGTCCCCGCCTTTGGCCACCACCCAACTCACACTGCACCCGACCTCCTTGGCCCCTCCCATAGGTGGTGAGCCCATGGGAAGGGGGACCCACGTTGCCTCTTCGGGCTGTGCCCGGCCGAGCCCCATGGGTGCAAGCCCAGCCACCAGGCGCTCGCCATCGAGCCCCACCTCCAGGCCTGGCTCCAGAGGGGGGCCCCGGTGACCTGCGTCCAGGCAAGGGAAAATGCCGTCCAAATTTTTTGTTCATCATAGAAGATCGACGGCGTCCGCAGTGATGCAGGCTCTGCATCGGTCTGTCGTGGTGAAAAAGGAGCTGAGCCGTAAGGCGAAGCTCTCAAATTACCAGTCGATCTATGTTCCTACCCTCACCTATGGTCATGAGCTATGGGTAGTGACCGAAAGAACGATATCGCGAATACAAGCGGCTGAAATGAGTTTCCTCCGCAGGGTGTCTGGGCTCTCCCTTAAAGATAGGGTGAGAAGCTCAGTCATCCGGGAGGGGCTCAGAGTAGAGCCGCTGCTCCTCCGCATCGAGAGGAGTCAGATGAGGTGGCTCGGGCATCTGATCAGGATGCCTCCTGGATGCCTCCCTGGTGAGGTGTTCCAGGCACGTCCAAAGGGGAGGAGGCCCCGGGGAAGACCCAGGACACGCTGGAAGGACTATGTCTCATGGCTGGCCTGGGAACGCCTTGGGATTTTCCCGGAAGAGCTAGAAGAAGTGGCCGGGGAGAGGGAAGTCCGGGCATCTCTGCTCAAGCTGCTGCCCTCAGATAAGCGGAAGAGGATGGATGGATGGCGTTTCATGATACAGATGGACAATGACCCAAAACATACAGCCAAAGCAACCCAGGAGCTTATTAAAGCAAAGAAGTGGAAAATTCTTGAATGGCCAAGTCGGTCACCTGATCTTAACCCAACTGAGCAGGCATTTCACTTGTTGAAGACTAAACTTCAGACAGAAAGGCCCACAAACAAACAGCAACTGAAAGCCGCTGCAGTAAAGGCCTGGCAGAGCATTAAAAAGGAGAAAACCCAACATCTGGTGATGTCCAGGAGTTCAAGACTTCAGGCTGTCATTGTCAGCAAAGGGTTTTCAACCAAGTATTAGAAATGAACATTTGATTTCGTTATTTAATTTGTCCAATTACTTTTGAGCCCCTGAAATGAAGGGATTGTGTTCACAAAATGCTTTAGTTGCCTCACATTTTTATACAATCGTTTTGTTCACCCCACTGAATTAAAGCTGAAAGTCTGCACTTCAACTGCATCGGAGTTGTTTCATTTAAAATTCATTGTGGTGATGTACAGAACCAAAATGAGAAAAACGTTGTCTCTGTCCAAATATTTATGGACCTAACTGTATATAGGACTATAGAAATCGCAGTACCGGACAGATAATGTTTAGTACTTTAGTACTTTAGAAAATTCATTTTAATGTCAAATAGTAACCAGTACATAAAATTTATTTCATGAAATGGCCGGCCCTTGACCAGACCGGCCCACCGGGTTATGCCCAAATGCCCTAATGGCCAGTCCGTCCCTAATTGTAAGAAACAAGACAGAAACAATATAAAGGGTTGGGGCACCCAAATGCAAACCTCATATAACCCCTGTGAGGGATGGCCAACACCCCCAGGCCGCTAGAGGGAGTCCTCCCTGCAACATGGAGGTGCCCCGAATTCCCACAGGACATTATGGACAATGGAGTTCAGCTGCACAGCCCTGCTGGATACCGTGGGGGCCGCCAGGGGACACTGCAGGGAGGTGCGAGTGTTTCTATTATAGCCCAGAAGTACTACCTCATCACGGGGACGGAAGTAATGAACAAAAAGAGTTTTCATCTGACCAGGAAGTGCTATGGCATCACATGGACTGAAGGACAGAAGCACTTCCGGGTCGGCGACTACAAAATGGACTGTGGGAAACCCAGCAGACTGAGCCGGAGTTGGGAGGGAGTGTGACAGAGCTGCTTGGTGGAGAGGAGGATTGATTTATTGTGATTATTGTACTATTACTGATTTATTATTGAGTATTGTGGAGGTGGAGGTGCTTTGTGCACATTATAAAGAAATTAAATTCATTTCTTGTATTTTTACCTGGTGTCTGGACGTATTGTCTGCAGGTTTGGAGGTGTGACAGCGCCCCCTACTGTCACACCCCATATAGCATTGAGAACGTCTGTTTGGATGGGAGTCTTAACATCAACTCCCTAAGATGGAGGATCTTCTAGCAGGAAGAGGCAGATTCAGGTAGATGGACATCGACAGGGACATCGGTGGTGTTAAGGTCGTCAATCTTCTGGTCTATAGAGGGAGGAAAAGAAAAGGCGTTAGTACACAGTGCCAACCCCTGGAGTGGCGCAAAATTACCATCACCAGAGTCCACTATGTGCACATACGTGACAACATCAAGAATCTACAAACCCAAAAACCCCTCCGAGTTCCAGATCCCTGAAATTAGTCCAGAAAAAATAGAAGAACTGAAACCGAATCATACCACAAGGTGTGCAAATAATTGTGCACATTTTTATTACCCAAAAATATAATATTTATCTTTCTCCAGAATGTGTCCTTTAAAAGCTGAAATATTTCCCTGCAACGCCATCATTATTTTGTTACAGACACCCCCATAGCGTCTGTACGTTTCCTTTGTCTTCAGAAGTTGCAGACCGATGGTTAGGACACAACGAGCTAAAAGGTTACCATTTGGAGGAGTTCCTCATCCGAGGTTCCAAAAACTTTTACGACATTCGTCCTTGTGCGATAACAAATCTTTCTTCTATGTATGTTTTGATTTTTGAGTCTCGTTTTGGTTTTCCAATGGATGTGGTCGATCTCTCAACTTTTGACTTCCTTCTTTGCCTTTTCTTCTGGTTTTTTCTCCCTAAATCTTCTTGCTGGTGACAGTGTTTTGGAATGGATCGAGAACTTCAAAAATGGTCGGTCAAGTTTTACTCATGAAGAAGGGGGATGGTTGCCCGTCCAAATCCACTACCGGCGACAACATTGAACAAGTCCATACCCTCAATTCTGATGAACCGACCAGGATTTTGGCTCCTGGTACACCTTCAGCACATAAAAAGAGGATCACTGCTCACTGCACTTCTTTGGTGCCCACGGAGAGCAGAGTGTCAAAACTTTTCACTGTGACCACAGACACACCACATTTCTACATATGCGTGGAGAAAACTGTACAGCCAACCCAAACCAAATTACCACCAAAGTGCCGAGAATTGTTGACTTCCCCTCTTGTGGGAAAACGCGCAAACAAGACCAGCTGGCATTGACCTACCTCAGACTCTGACAGAGTGGGTCACCGCCCGTCACATCTCCTCTCAGAAAGGCGCACTTCTTGGCAAGCACTTCCACAAAAGAACTTGACACCGTCATGATAAATAATTAATATGTGCAAAAAGAGTAAACAGTCAGTCAAAAAGGGGGCAAAAAGAAGAGAGTGGCTTCAAGATAACAAACAGAGCCTCCCAGCCGCTCAAGATGTTCATACAAATGAGGCTGGTTTGATTTGTCTAGATGATAAAGAAGTGCGTCTCAAGCACAGAGAATCAGATAGCCATGAAATAAAAATATTGTCTGGGTCCAGACTTGAAATATAGAAATCGCGGTACTCGGATCCGACTTCTACGCACTCCACGGTACTAAGCTTCATTCTGCTTTCTTTAGCCCGTCTACTACCATAAATAAAGTCATTCTATGGATTTGTTAACATAACCGAAAGCAGACAACACAACCTAAGATGGAGTCCCAGTGATGTGAGGACGCGCGTACTTCAGTGGACTCTTCATGCAATCGAGTAGCTACCTGTTTTACTACTAGCAGCGGGCTTATTTATTACCCACATAAATCATGCTCAGCCTTCCTTCATTTTCTGCTGTTCTCCCAAAATCAACAAAGTAAAATATCATTTTTATTATCATTTTTATTGTCTCTACATTTCATTCATACATTCTACATCACTCGTTTGTCACTTTTATTTCCATGCTCCTTTTCATGATTCCATTCTTAACTATATTTTTATGGATCGTCCCGTTTATTTAGTGCCGTTTTCTTTCTTTCTTTCTTTCTTTCTTTCTTTCTTTCTTTCTTTCTTTCTTTCTTTCTTTCTTTTCTTTTCTTAATAAGTACCAAAACTCCTCACTTTCCTTTTCCATCCCAGTGCATTTCATAATATGGCACCTTTTGTGATAACTGTTAAAAAGTTTTGTTTTTTTTGTCTTCTACTACAGTATGATGTTCAAGGAAAGGCCGTTGGTCCAGATGACATACCTGTGGAAGCAAGGAGGTGTTTGGGAGAGATGGCAGTGGAGTTTTTAACCAGATTTCTTAATGCAATCTTGGAAAGGGAGAGGATGCCTGAAGTGTGGAGAAGAAGTGTACTGGTGGGCCGATACTTAAGAATAAGGGGGATGTGCAGGACAGTAGTAACTACAGGGGGATAAAATTGATGAGCCACAGCATGAAGTTATGGGAAAGAGTATTGGAAGCTCAGTTAAGAAGTGAGGTGATGATTAGATAGATAGATAGATAGATAGATAGATAGATAGATAGATAGATAGATAGATAGATAGATAGATAGATAGATAGATAGATAGATAGATAGATAGATAGATAGATAGATAGATAGATAGATAGATAGATACTTTATTAATCCCAAGGGGAAATTCACATTAGAAATTCACATTAATGAGCAGCAGGATGGTTTCATGCCAAAAAAGAGCACCACAGATGTGATGCTTCCTTTGAGGATGTTGATGGAGAAGTTTAGAGAAGGCCAGAAGGAATTACATTGCGTCTTTGTGGTGTTAGAGAAAGCAAATGACCGGGGGCCTCGAGAGGAGCTGTGGTATTGTATAAGGAAGTCGGGAGTAGCAGATGTTTGCTCTGAGGATGTTAATGGAGAAGTTTAGAGAAGGCCAGAAGGAGTTGCATTGCGTCTTTGGACCTGGAGAAAGTAAATAACAGGGTGACGGAGAGGAGCTGTGGTATTGTATGAGGAAGTCGGGAGTGTCAGAGAAGTACGTAAGAGTTGTACAGGATATGTATGAGGGAAGTGTGACAGTGGTGAAGTCTGCGGTAGGAGTGATGGAGGTGGGATTACATCAGGGATCGGCTCTGAGCCCTTTCTTATTTGTAATGGTGATGGACAGGTTGACAGATGAGATTAGACAGGAGTCCCCGTGGACTGTCATGTTTGCTGATAACATTGTGATCTGTAGCGAGAGTAGGGAGCAGGTTGAGGAGACCCTGGAGAGGTGGAGATATGAGAAGAGAGGAATGAAGGTCAGAAGGACCACCAAGACAGAATACATGTGTGTGAATGAGAGGGAGGTCAGTGGAATGGTGAGGATGCAGGGAGTAGAGTTGGTGAAGGTGGATGAGTTGAAATACTTGGGATCAACAGTACAGAGTAATGGGAATTGTGGAAGAGAAGTGAAGAAGAGAGTGCAGGCAGGGTGGAGTGGGTGGAGAAGAGTGTCAGGAGTAATTTGTGACAGACGGGTATCAGCAAGAGTGACAGGGAAGGTCTACAGGACGGTAGTGAGACCAGCTATGTTATATGGGCTAGAGACGGTGGCACAGGAGACAGAGCTGGAGGTGGCAGAGGTAAAGATGCTAAGATTTGCATTGGGTGTGATGAGGATGGACAGGATTAGAAATGTGGACATTAGAGGGTCAGCTCATGTGGGACGGTTGGGAAACAAAATCAGAGAGGCGATATGGAGTTGGTTTGGACATGCACAGAGGGGAGATGCTGGGTATATTGGGAGAAGGATGCTAAGGATAGAGCTGCCAGGGAAGAGGAGTAGAGGAAGGCCTAAGAGAAGGTTTATGGATGTGGTGAGAGAGGACATGCAGATGATGGGTGTAACAGAACAAGATGACGAGGACAGAAAGAGATGGAACAAAATGATCTACTGTGGCGACCCCTAACAAGAGCAGCCAAAAGAAGAAGAAGATTCATTTCATTATATAGTGCCTTTTTCTACAGAGCAGTAGTACAAAGACCAGCAAAATTTACTCAAAGAAAATCATCAGGATTTGAATCAGCGTCACTGGACGTGTCAGGCATTTAGCACCATGACAGAAGCAGAGATGAGGTGGGCATGAGGAGGATTGGGATGTATGTGAGTAAACGCAGTGGAGCATAACATTAGCATGGGAGGATCGGGGTCTGAGTGCCCCTTGAAATATTTTATGGCAAATCCAAGGGATTAATCCAACACAGAATTTTGACTCATGGTCTTCCTCATGCCCTGTTGAAATTAGACATTGTCATAGAAGACGAGAGCTGGCTGACATCCTGGCTGGGACAGTTTGGTAATGGAGGGGTGCTAGTAAACTGCCAGCCGGGGCCAAGGGGGTGTCTCCCATATGCAGACCCGCAGGGCTTCATGGGAATTTCAGTTCCAATAGGCAGGCCTACTAGGTGTTGTGGAAGCCACCAGAGGAGGTCTCCCCATTTTAGTGCTTCCTGGACACAATGTGGTCGCACTGGAAGTTCTTTCTTTCTTTCTTTCTTTCTTTCTTTCTTTCTTTCTTTCTTTCTTTCTTTCTTTCTTTCTTTCTTTCTTTCTTTCTTTCTTTCTTTCTTTCTTTCTACTGAAGTCATGGATGCACGCCATCTACAGCACAGAATGACTTCCTTAGGTGTTCTGGGAGAATGAGCTCTACAGAATATGCGTACTGGCACATCACTGGGAACCTCTGAGCACAACACCAGAGACACCTTGGAGGAGCACACTTGGGGTCTGTTGGCAGAGGCATCAGGGCCAGCTTGGTGGAACTTATGTAGACCACCATTGAACAAAAGCATTGGAGATTTGCAATGGTGTGTGCTGTACGGTGTCATTGCTGTTAATTCCTTATGTCTCACTGATTGATCCTTCAGTCACGGACAAATGTGTCTTCCACTGTTTTCTTGTCTATAGTAGACTTAGACGTCTTTTAAATATTCTCAACCCTGTTTTTAGTGTTCTTAACTTGCCTTTTATTTCGGAAAAAAGAATAATCAGGACGACTTTCAAATTGGGAATTTCCTCATTGGACAGGCTAAGCTGGCTGTTTATACGTCGAGAAAAAGAAAAAGTCAAGTCAAACAGGCCATGTTGACACGATGAGCAGATTTCATGGACTTGTGAAAGCCAGAGTGTTATATTTAGAATATAAATTCTACAAAGTGACCACAAATGTAAATTCTTTTGTGGAATATGGCGTGTTCATGAGGCAATCTGTAAACATGAGGATAATGAGTTCATTTTCCTTATTTGAAATATGAATTAGCTATGGTTTTCTTTTTGGGATGAGTTGGGGTTTTTCTTTGTTCGTTTTACTTACTGTATGATCGTGTAAATGATTTGTTGATTATTGATTAATAAAATTCAGTTCTTTCTTTCTTTCTTTCTTTCTTTCTTTCTTTCTTTCTTTCTTTCTTTAACCCTTAACTACTCGCACCATTTCTCATCTCATAAGTACTCGCCCGGTGTACTTTATAACCCCCTGTTAAAATGGCTATGTATATGCACGCAATGAGGTTGTATTATAAAATATTGTGATACTTTTAAATTGTACATGTTTTCAGTGTAATTGAATACCATATTACTGAAGAGCCTGACACAGTCTAGGACCCACTTCTGCAGTGTTCATTCGTCACTGGTCCCACTTTCCTCCATTGCAGGATTGGCACATGGATCCCATTTCACTTCAGTTGTTGAATGTTCTTTGCAGACAAAGTCATTGCACGAAGAACATCTCATCGTTGTTATACATATATAAGTACCTGCGTGGGGTCCCAAATGCACCATATGTTACTTGCGACTGTCATCAAACCGGCTGGGGGCGTACGGGAGGGACACCATTGTGACACGGTACTTGTAGTGAATCAAGCTGGGGAGAGATGGCAGATGCTGCCGGTAGGTTCAAGTAAAAGGCAGTTGGACAAAATACACCAGCGTGAGTAGTTAAGGGTTAATAATGACAGATTCTTCTAGTAAGGAATAATTGATTATTAATGTAATTGTTTAACGTAATAGATAGATAGATAGATAGATAGATAGATAGATAGATAGATAGATAGATAGATAGATAGATATAATTTTAGTATAGTAGGCAGGATAGATAGATAGATAGATAGATAGATAGATAGATAGATAGATAGATAGATAGATAGATAGATAGATAGATAGATATAATTTTAGTATAGTAGGCAGGATAGATAGATAGATAGATAGATAGATAGATAGATAGATAGATAGATAGATAGATAGATAGATAGATAGATATAATTTTAGTATAGTAGGCAGGATAGATAGATAGATAGATAGATAGATAGATAGATAGATAGATAGATAGATAGATAGATAGATAGATAGATAGATAGATATAATTTTAGTATAGTAGGCAGGATAGATAGATAGATAGATAGATAGATAGATAGATAGATAGATAGATAGATAGATAGATAGATAGATAGATAGATAGATAGATATAATTTTAGTATAGTAGGCAGGATAGATAGATAGATAGATAGATAGATAGATAGATAGATAGATAGATAGATAGATAGATAGATAGATATAATTTTAGTATAGTAGGCAGGATAGATAGATAGATAGATAGATAGATAGATAGATAGATAGATAGATAGATAGATAGATATAATTTTAGTATAGTAGGCAGGATAGATAGATAGATAGATAGATAGATAGATAGATAGATAGATAGATAGATAGATAGATAGATAGATAGATATAATTTTAGTATAGTAGGCAGGATAGATAGATAGATAGATAGATAGATAGATAGATAGATAGATAGATAGATAGATAGATAGATATAATTTTAGTATAGTAGGCAGGATAGATAGATAGATAGATAGATAGATAGATAGATAGATAGATAGATAGATAGATAGATAGATAGATAGATATAATGTTAGTATAGTAGGAAGGATAGATAGATAGATAGATAGATAGATAGATAGATAGATAGATAGATAGATAGATAGATAGATAGATAGATAGATAGATAGATATAATTTTAGTATAGTAGGCAGGATAGATAGATAGATAGATAGATAGATAGATAGATAGATAGATAGATAGATAGATAGATAGATAGATATAATTTTAGTATAGTAGGCAGGATAGATAGATAGATAGATAGATAGATAGATAGATAGATAGATAGATAGATAGATAGATAGATAGATAGATACTTTATTAATCCCAATGGCAATGACACGGGTGAAGGTGGATGTGATGTGAGACAGCAAGAGCAGCAGCCGGGCACAAAGACGGCATTGAAAGAGGTCCCCTACAAGACATGGCACATCAGAATCACAGGAGCTGGCACCAACCGGATGAACATTCATCGTCTAGTCATTACGAGTATACGAGTCCAGGCCAGTCTTCAATTCATCAGAGAACAGGCTCGGGGAACACCCAACGTACTCAACCGTACGTGGAGGACAGAACAGGATCAATCTGCTGAAGTGAAACTTGGATTTACACCAGTCAGTCGGGTCTTTTGTCACATTCTGTTCATACTTGTGTGCGACTCGTTTGGGATCTGTGAACCTCCAGTTATCTGATGCCTGAAACTCTGTTCATCTGTTGGAACAAAAGGACAAAAAAAAAATTCATAAAGGTTTGGGGCACCTTCTGGCAATCCCTGCATAATTGAGAAGAAAACAACCGAACGATTTCCTTACATTAAAAGCTTAGAGAACACTGACGTTGCTCCTTGTAAAGAATGTGACAAATGAAAACACTTGCGTTACCAGGTCAAGATGAGTCGTTGAATGTCTTACTAAGAGTCATTCATTAAAACAGGCTGCGGCATCGTCAATGTCAGGTATTGTCATTCCAGAACTGCTCTTCCTTCTGACCCCGCCCATCTCATTATGTTGCTGAGCAACTCTAATCACATGGCCGACCCACTTTTTCCTGCCTTTTTTGATTTGGTCGGCCTTTCCATGGTATAGCATGAGACCTGCAACCCTCAACCATCCACTGACTCATGATTGGTCTCCTGATGGGCGGGGCCAAAAGCAGGCAACTGCAGGCTTCAGGGCGGTGTCTTGCACAACACCCAATGAGAGGTGATGGTGTCTGCCTTCTTTTCTAGCCTCATCTTTTTTTTTTTTTTTTTAAGGTACAGATGTTCTTTGGAAACTCCAAAACTTTTACTGAAGGCAAAGCCTGTCCTTCATCTAATGGCACTATTGTCTGATAACATCTTATTGCTTGTCTGTTAGTGAGGATCGGTCAAGCAATGGCATCACAGCAAGCACCTCAGTGGACTTTTATTTGACGATGTCGACAGTGCGTGTCAGCTAACAGTGAACATCTTGAACACCCTATACAATTTATGTGTCTCATTTACTCTGTGAGTGTGTTTCCATGTATAAGTAAGGTGAGTAACCTGGATAAGGTGGAGGCCTGGTTTCTTAAAAACTTCAGTTTATATACACAAATCCACTTATGGAGTTGGACTTTCACAAAATGCTTCAATGTCATAAAATTGGGCTATAAAAACAGTTACCTCTCATTGGTGGCTGCAGTGAAACCAAAAACAAGCATGGAGCCTGCATCTCCTGAGCAGTGTGCAGAACGTCACTTGTAAATGTAACTTAGTTACATTGCTCATTGCTTACAAAAAAAAGGGACTAAATATGTTACGTGCATCACATTTGTCATTCCAACAGGAGTCGCATCACAAACATTTGAAGTAATAAAATGCATTGCATTATTTAAATTCCAACAGATGGTGAATCACAAACATTAACACTACTTTTATGAATCCCATACCAACTGGCATATAACAGAGCACATTTGTCAACAGATGGCACATCACAAGCATTTATAGTAATGTTTGCTATTATTTCAAATGTTTGTGAAGTGCCATCTGTTGGAATGACAAATGCCATGCACTTAATTGCTGCCCGCATTACAAAATACCTTCCAGTAGATGGAAACATGCTGCCTTTTACCCTGAGTTCTATATTGATGACTTATATTGATTACTTACATGTGAGCCAATCTTAGACAGGTACAACAGCTTGTCTCCCGTAGTAAAAAGTATCTGTGCATCTGTCAGTGTGTCTGTCTGGTTGCTAGGTCTCTCTCTCATTCCTGCAGATGGGGCATCACAACCATTAACACTGCATTTTAAATACCATTCCCAATGGCATATAACAGAGACATCCATCTATCCATCCATCATCCAACCCGCTATATCCTAACTACAGGGTCACGGGGGTCTGCTGGAGCCAATCCCAGCCAACACAGGGCGCAAGGCAGGAAACAAGCCCCTGGCAGGGCCCCAGCCCAACCCATAACAGAGACATATGCATTGCATTTCTTATTTCAACAGATGCGCATCACAAATATTTTTAGTAATAAAATGCATTGCATTTGTAATTCCAGCAGATGGTACATCACAAACATTAACACTGCTTTTATGAATCCCATACTAAATGGCATATAACAGAGACATATGCATCACATTTGTCAACAGATGGCACATCACAAGCATTTATAGTAATGTTTGCTATTATTTCAAATAATACAAATAATAATACAATAATAACAAAGACATAATTCCTGGGGGCAGCCACCTTCTGTCTTTCCATTAATGCCTCCCGCACCGGCAAGGAACTGGCACCCATCCTGGTTGGGATCCCAGGACCATCCTTGTCCTTAAGCGCTATCCACACAGGGAGGAACTGGGAAGCGAACCCACAATCCTCCACCATCTCCTTACTGCAAAGCAGCAGCTCCATTATGGCATCCCACCCTGGCAAGGAACTTGTCCCTATCCTGGTTGGGATACCAGTCCCGCCAACATAGCAATCACAAGAGATAGAACTTTATTTGTCCCCAGCCTTTTTTAGAAAATAAATAAATAAATAAATAAATAAATAAATAAGCACAATTTATGATCTGAACACACACTAGAATAACTACAAAGAAAGAACACCTTCTGATTTGCCGATCCCAGCCACAGTGATTCCTTTCTTGTCATTGCGTAACACATACAATGAGATTTCGGTACACTACCTGAAGTGATGCCCCTAACTATACTTCATCTAATATCTCACACATTACACAATTGAGGCGCTATACGGGCGTTTTGCTACTGTTATGAAGGAGCCCCCATAGTGCCGTAGGTTAAGAGAGTCAGAGAGGTGAGATTGTGTTGGTTTGGACATGTGCAGAGGAGAGATGCTGGGTATAATGGGAGAAGGGTACTAAGGATAGAGCTGCCAAGAAAGAGGAGAAGAGGAAGGCCTAAGAGAAGGTTTATGGATGTACTGAGAGAGGACATGCAGGTGATGAGTGTGACAGAGCAAGATGACAAGGACAGGAAGATATGGAAGAAGGTGATCCGCTGTGGCAACCCCTAACAGGAGCAGCTGAAAGAAGAAGAAAGAAGAAGTGATATTCATCTATTAGTGTCAAGCAGGTATGTGCATAAAGCATTCTGGCTTGCAGAATGGAACATTGCACTTCTTCTTCTTCTTCTTCTTCTTTGTCTTCTTCTTCTTCCTTCTTTACCTCTGACTGCAAAACCAAAATAAAATGGTAATTACTGCGTTAAGTGCCTGACCCCGAGATACCTCATGCATTCAAAATACTCTGGTGTTTCAAACTAAGGGTGGCTATTTGCTCCATGACGGCTCTCAGAGTTCTTAACATGCCAGAGCAGAGCAGATGACGGAATTTTATTTTGAAGGCAGCGAGAGCGGTTGGAGTGCTCCAGCCGTCTGCGTGACGTGGTGGCTCTTATTTTTGTCGTATGGAATACTATGATTAATACTTCAGACACGGTATGGGGGTCATCTTGGGTGACTGGCCTTGCAGGCTCTATCCATGATTACCATTTTTTGTTTTTATTTTTCATCCTGCTTTGCATAGCTTCATTTGATGTTAGCTGCTTGAAAATGTCTCAGGTCAGCAGACACGTTTTATATATTTTCTAGGTTTCATTCTGTGTGTTTGTCTTGTAATCGTGTCGGGTCTGTGCGGCACCTTGTGAAGATGCATGTGGTTAATGGTGCTATATGAAATAAAAAGTCAAAGTTCACCAAAATTAGCCAAGTGGGAGGCTTTGTTCCTTCATGTTTGCTGTCTCTTAGGGTGTCCAAAACCATCTGAAATGAGACAAGGCCTTACCTGTCTGTCTGTCTATCTGTGTTTGATTACTTAGGTTCATTACGGGTTCCAGCTATACTTGAATTTCTTTAATAATGTTTGTTAATAAAGATAAATTAAATAAAAGGCACTTATTTCAGATGACCACAAGTGCGCTATGAGGTCCTTCTTTGTTTGTAGTTTTTCTGCATCTGTCATATCTGTCCAATACAACTTGGAGTCCTGCCACGTGCAAACGTTCGCTGATGACACTGCTATCGTGGGCTGCATCAGGAGTGGGCAGGAGGAGGAGTATAGGAACCTCATCAAGGACTTTGTTAAATGGTGCGACTCAAACTACCTACACCTGAACACCAGCAAAACCAAGGAGCTGGTGGTGGATTTTAGGAGACCCAGACCCCTCATGGACCCCGTGGTCATCAGAGGTGACTGTGTGCAGAGGGTGCAGACCTATAAATACCTGGGAGTGCAACTGGATGATAAATTGGACTGGACTGCCAATACTGATGCTCTGTGTAAGAAAGGACAGAGCTGACTATACTTCATTAGAAGGCTGGCGTCCTTCAACATCTGCAATAAGATGCTGCAGATGTTCTATCAGACGGTTGTGGTGAGCGCCCTCTTCTATGCGGTGGTGTGCTGGGGAGGCAGCATAAAGAAGAGGGACGCCTCACGCCTGGACAAACTGGTGAGGAAGGCAGGCTCTATTGTAGGTATGGAGCTGGACAGTCTGACATCTGTGGCAGAGCGATGGGCGCTGAGCAGACTCCTGTCAATCATGGAGAATCCACTGCATCCACTGAACAGGATCATCTCCAGACAGAAGAGCAGCTTCAGCGACAGACTGCTGTCACCGTCCTGCTCACTGACAGACTGAGGAGATCGTTCCTCCCCCACACTATGCGACTCTTCAATTCCACCGGGGGGGTAAACATTAACATTATACATTATACAAAGTTATTGACTGTCTGTTATACCTGCACTGTTATTACTCTTTAATTTAATATTGTTTATTATCAGTATGCTGCTGCTGGAGTATGGGAATTTCCCCTTGGGATTAATAAAGTATCTATCTATCTATCTATCTATCTATCTATCTATCTATCTATCTATCTATCTATCTATCTATCTATCTATCTATCTATCTATCTATCTATCTATCTATCTATCCTGCCTACTACACTTAATTGAAATCTTTCTATCTATGTAATCCTGTCAACTATGCTATCTGTCTGTCTGTCTGTCATACCAGCAGCCACAGCACCTGCTCTTTCAGAAGAGCTCACCCACCTGCAGCTAAGCCTGTTCAGAACCGGCCAGCACTTGGATGGGCGACCATCTTGGATTGCTGCTGGAAGAGGTGGTGGTGAGGCCAGCAGGGGGCGCTTACCCTGTGGTCTGAATGTGGACCCCAATGCTCCGGTGACAGTGACAAGGGGGCATTGTGCTGTAAAAATGGTGCCATCCTTTGGATGAGACATAAAACCGAGGTCCTGACTCTCTGTGGTCACAAAAGATCCCTGGGCATCCCTAAGACTAGAGTGTATCCCGATGTCCTGGCTAAATTGCCCACCACTGTCTGGTCATTCTGGCCCCACTTACCATCCCCTATCTCTAATTGGCTAACTATCTCGACCTGCTTTGCCATTTCACCAACTAATGTGTGGTGAGCGTACTGGTGCAAAAATGCCTTCGGAATATCACATCTACTGACCATATATATAGCTCCTTTACTATCTAACTATCACATAGTGCCTTTCACATCTATCTATCTATCTATCTATCTATCTATCTATCTATCTATCTATCTATCTATCTATCTATCTATCTATCTATCATATAGTGCCTAAAGACAGCAGTCCCAGTTCCCACTGAGGTGCTATACATGCATATTGCTGTTGGAATTAAGGAGCCCCCATGACGTTTCTTTTGCAAAATAATTCCTTGTCTGAAAATCCTCAGTCTTAGTGTGTCACAGAGAGAGGATGTGCCACATTGTTCATAATGGCACTCAGTTTTGTCTCCTCCATTAATACCTCCAGGGGACCCAGAGTGTATCCCATAACTGAGCTGGCCCTTTTAGTTAGCTTCTTGATTTGGTGGGCCTCTTTTGAAGTGATGTTTCCAGCACAGCACAGCACACCGACCATCACAGTGTTGTAGGAGATGTGAAGGATGTCACTTTCCATATTAAAGGAATGCGGCCTCTTAATGGAAAAAATGTCTGCTCTGCCCTTTCTTCTTCTAGCTCCTGTGTGTTACGAGACCAGTCCAGCCGGTCATTGATGTGGACCCCCAAATACTCGTAGCAGTACACCACCTCCACATCCACTCCCTGAACAGTGACTGGGCGTAGAGGCTCATTTGTGTGGCCAAAGTCAATAAGCAGATATTTGGTTTTGCTGATGTTAAGTTGTAGACAATTCTCAAAGTTCTCCACCTGACTCCTCTCCTCTGTCTCATCCCTCTTATTGTTATACCCCAGAATCAGAAATGCAGAATCAGCTGAGAAGTTCTACAAGTCCTGGTGTTAAACTTAGGGTCCAAGGTGTACAGAGTGAAGAGGAAAGCAGACAGGCCCGTTCCTTCTAGTGCTCCAGTGTTGCACACACAGTCCTTGAGTCTCACAAACTGCGGTCTGCCAGACAGATAGTCCATCATCCAGGACACCACCGGCTCACCCACCTGCATATCTCCAAGTTTGCCCCTTAACAGGGATGGCTGGGTGGTATTGAAGGCACAGAAGAAATCAAAAATCAGAATCCTCACAGTGTGGCCAGCTTTGTCCAGTCTTGCAGAGCAGGAAGATAATTGCATCTTCCATTCCCATCTTTCTCTGACAGGCAAACTTTAGTGGGCGCAGGTGATCTACCACAAGAGGGCTCATTTAGTTCAGGACCAGTCCCTCAAATGTCTTGACGGTGTGGGCCAGAAGGGCCACTGCTCTGTAGTCATAATGTAAAGAGGTGTCTGCCTTCCTTGAAACTGGAACAGAAGAAGATATTTTCCAGGGCAGTGACACTTAAATAGCGCCTTTCGTGATCTGTTATAAGTTTTCCGTATTGATTGGCTTTCAGCGTTTTACAGGAAAACTTCAGGCAGTGTGGCGTAACCGAGGAGACATTGGCTGTCAAAGAGCGCCGTAATGGTTTCATGCCGTTGAGTCCCCTCACCGGGGTATGCGCGCACCACGTGGTACAAGGACCTGCGCTTAATGCCTACACGATGCCACTAAACGCAATTTAGCGGTATAGAACTCCATCTTCTCATAATAAAGCTACATTTTTACATACTTTAAATACAGTACGTCAGTATCAAATTTAAAACTTACCTTTCAACAAAAATAACAGTTCTGCTACTGTAAATGTAACCATTTACAGTGGATGGACGATCTGATAGAGTAGAATAAAATTTTAGAACATCGGTCGTAAAAAAAACGAAAAACAGTTTTATTGTACCGCGAAATGCACTATACAGAAATATAAAAGAATTGAGGCAAGAAGGCATCCCTTTACAAATAAAGTCATTCAGTAGACTGTTACCGGTCGGAGGGTAGAACCTTCCTCGCTGCACGAGTTCTCTCGTTGATAACTGTAAGTCGCACAAATGAGGAACACATGCTGAGGAAAGAGTAACAGAAACCCTCTGACGTCACGACTGCAACGAGGAAGCGTAAATAGCGAGATTATAAGGGCCGGAGTGGGGGCGTGGTCATCCAGACGCAGCCGCGTGCAGCCCTCTTTTGATTGGTGCGTTCTTATCCCGACGGCGGAGGCAAGTCAGCCGCAACTCGCGCAGTCAGTCAGTCAGTAGCTGCTCAGTGCACGAGGCAGGAGAGGGTGTGGAGCTGCAACATCGTGAGGCGCACTGAATCCGCTCGCTCTCTCCTCTCCTACCCGTCCTCCTCCCCTCCCACACACTCTCTCTTGTTGCTTACCCGTCCTTTTCTCCAAATTGGCTTATTTTTTATTTTGTGCACAACACAAACTCTCTCCTGGATGCGGGTGCTGGATTCTGCAGAACGCGTCTTCATGAACGAGTCGCACCGCTCCGAGATTTCACTGCACTTACAGGGCACAGACCTGCCACTATGGTTAAATGTCTTGTTTAATGGTTGAGGTACGTACTCCTCTCTTATAGATTGTTTTATAAAGGGCAAAAGCATAACAAGTCAAAAAAAAGTATAAGCAGATAAGGCGCCGTGTTCTGTCGTTCTTGCTCTTGTCGCTGCCATACTGTAATAAATGAGGTCACCTTTTAATGAAGTTTTGTGTCAAAGGGAAGAATTACTGTAAGGGCAGGTCGCGGCTGACTTTTTGATTGCTGTCTTTAACTTTTTATTTCCCCTTCAGTGAAAAGCCGAAAAGATGTTTTGTCATAGCAAGTGGGCACAGCACTGATGCGATGGCATTTCAATTCGCTGCAGATAAGGCAAGGCAGAAAAAAGATAATGTGATCGGAATACTTAGCTGCGGTCATGTTGTACACGAGTAGTACAGAGGAAAAAATATAAATAAGTAACCGACGAGCTTTATCCCATCAGGGCTTCTCCACGGCAAATACTTTAAAAAGTCGTGTGCAGTGTTTGACCCTTATATTCCTCATTCCGGGGGTCCGTTAACACCGCAGTTAGCCAGAGTTCCCGGGGGCCACTGGAGGTCAGTTTTGTAATTTAACAATTAAAATAAGAGTTCTTGTGCTTATAGATTGTTAAAGCAGTTTCAACAATTACGTGTAATATATATTTTTTATCATCAGAGGCGAATGTTCTCTTGTAGCTTGGCAGGGGGGCTCCTTATTGGTGTCAGTTTGAGGACATTACCATGGGGGGCATAACAAAAAATAAGTGGAAACTTGTTTTTATAAAGTTAGTAGGTAGTTTTGTTTTCTAATTAAATCTAAAATATTTAAAGCAACAGAAGCACAGGTTCTTTTATTTTTCTTATCATCATATCAAATTATCAGTGTATGTTGTTAATTTTAAGTGTTCAAAAATACCATTTATGTGTCTTAAACATTACATTTTTGTTTCTGTGAAATATGCATAGCAATTTGCCTAGCACATAGATCCTTTTTTTTTATTAATAATGGTTTATCTACTTGTATTAAGATATTATTTGTCTGTATACCCCTTTTTACACATCGGTCTTTTAAGCTCAGTTTTTATGTTGTTGAAATGGCCATTTGTTTTGCACTCTCTAAAGTGTCATCTTCACAGTTCTGCCAGTTTTGTCCATTTTTGTGGAGCTGATAGATAATTTGCATCTTCCACTTTCATCTTTGCCTGGTAGGCAAACTGCTGTGAGTCTGGGTGGTCTACCCCAAGAGGACTCGGATAGCGCAGGACCAGCCTGTCAAAGGTCTTCATGATGTGGGACGTAAGGGACACTGGTGTGTAGTCATTAGGTGACTACGCCTTCTTTGAAACTGGAACTGGAGAGGAGGTTCTTCTACAGCAGTGGCGCTTATGTAGACTTGTGGAACGTCTGTTTAGTAAGACTTTTAATGTTCGTAAGAAGGACTGCATTGGCTTGATGTAGTACCAAACCCAGGGAGAATTGTGACTTTTTACAGACTTTTGAATAAATAAATATTATTTTGCTATGGGAAAAACAGTAGCCCCCTCTCAGATAGAGACCAGAATAACTAAAAAGAGATCTCAGTACCATTCCTTGTGTCTGTATGTCCATCGACCTTTATTTTATTGTTTTTTAGCATGCACCTTTATCATACATTTTTAATTTGACCTTTACAGAGGAATGTTTTAGTAAGACTTTTAAAACTAAAATTCCCAATGTCTGTAAGAAGGATTGAGTTTTCTGCTTTATGTAGTATCTGCTGTATGTTATATAGTGCCTTTCATTATTTGTTGGTTGGTAGACTGACAGACAGACTTGAAAAGGTGTCAAGTCTTCATTCTCTTGTCTGTAAGGTCGGTTGAATTTGCTTTATGTAGCATCTGTGTTATATAGTGCCTTTTATCATTTGTATTGCTAGAGAGATGGCACTTTGTTTGTCCCCAGGGAGACATTTTGGCTCTTTACAGAAGTTCAATAAATATTATTTTACTGTAGCAAACAACAAGCCAGGCTCAAATAAAGACCAGAATAACTAAAAAAAAAGAAAATTAAAAAGCGGTCTCGTTACCTTTCCATGTGTCTGTATCTCTGTCAGCCTTTATTATTTTTTTTAGCATGCACCTTATCATAAACACATTTTAAATTTGACCTTTATAGAGAAACATTTTAGTAAGACATTTAAAATTAAAATTCCCTTTTGTCTGTAAGAAGGATTGAGTTTGCTTTTTGTTGTACCAGTCTTACATAGCGCCTTATATTATCTGTCATAGGGAGCGAGACAGACAGACAGACAGGTAAAAGAAACAAAATGTTCTTTCTCTTGTCCATAAGATGTATTGAATTTGTTTTATGTAGTGAAGGTCTTACAGTCCCTGTGTTGGCTGGAATTGGCTCCAGCAGACCCCCGTGACCCTGTAGTTAGGATATAACGGGTTGGATAATGGATGGATAGTGCCAGTCTTTATATAGTTACACCTTTTATTATCCGGCTGTCTGTCTGTTAGCCAAACTTGTGCTGTTAGGTAGAATAGCACTTTGTATGTGCCCAGGGGGAAATTTGGCCTTTTACAGAATTCCGATAAATAAATATTATAGCAAACAATTACTATTATTATTATTATGTTAATATTTTATTAATATTATAGCAAGCAACAAAATTATTATTATGTTTTATTATTATTATTTATATTTATTATTATTATAGCAAACAACAACACCTTCTCAAATGAATAACTAAAAGGAAGGAAAATTAAAAAGATGTCTCATTACCTTTCTGTGTGTCTGTATTTCCGTCAGCCTTTATTATTTTTTTTATTTAGCGTGCACCTTATCATAATCCCCTTTTTGATTTGTCCTTTATAGAGAAATATTTTAATAAGACTTTTAAACTTAAAATTCCCTTTTGTCTGTAAGGATTGAGTTTTCTTTATGTTGTACCAGTCTTATATAGCGCCTTTTATTATCTGTCAGTCATAACTGTGCAGGGAGGGAGACAGACAGACAGACAGGTAAAATGTAACATTTTCTTTCTCTTGTCCATAAGATACATTGAATTTGCTTCATGTAGTGCCAGTCTTTATATAGTTGCACCTTTTATTATCTGTCTGCCAAACTTGTGCTGTTAGGCAGACAGACAGATAGCACTTTGTATGTGCCCAGGGGGAAATTTGGCTTTTTACAGAATTTCGATAAATATTAATTATTATTATTATAGTTATTGTTATCATCATTGTTATTATTATTATTGATATTAATAGTGCAAACAATTATTATTATTATTATGAATCTAACAAACAACAACAGAATTGGCCTTTTACAGAATTCCAATAAATAAATATTATAGCAAACAATTACTATTATTATTATTTTTATGTTTTATTATTATTATAGCAAGTAACAAACAATTATTATTATGTTTTATTATTATTATTTATATTTATTATTATTATAGCAAACAACAACACCCCCCCCCCCCAAATGAACAACTAAAAGGAAAGAAAATTAAAAGGATGTCTCATTACCTGTCCATTTATTATTATTATTATTATTATTATTTATTATTCATTTTTTTTAGCATGTGATTATCATAAACCCCCTTTTAATTTGTCCTTTTATAGAGAAATATTTTAGGAAGACTTTCAAACTTAAAATTCCCTCTGTCTGGATTGAGCAGGATTGAGTTTGCTCTTTGTGGTGCGTCTCCTCCATCTTCTGCAGTCGTCTATCTGTCAGTCGGACTTGGCTGTCTTTCATATCACATAACTGTGTTTGTGTCCTAATTATCATAAACTCGTTATTAATTTGAGTTGTATAGAAAAATATAAGTAGTCATATTTTGTTACCGTTTTCATTAATGAATCGTTACGTCACTTTCCAACCTGCTTAGTCCTGAACAGGGCCTTGGGGGGGTCTATCCCAGCTAGCATAGGACTCGAGGTAGGAACAAACCCTGGACAAGGGTGCCAGTCCATCGCAGGGCCAACACACACACACACACATTGGGGGCTGATTTAGATCGCCAGTTCACCTAACCTGCATGTCTTTGGATTGTTGGGAGGAAGCCCACGCAGACACAAGAAGAACATGGAAAGTCCACACATGGAGGATCCGGGACATAAATCCTGGTCTCTTTACTGCCACACACCCTATGCACCACCGTGCTGTCCTGAATCGTTCTGTCCCTTCCTTAAATATTTTTGTACAGTGTTGATTGAAGCATTTTGCGATTTTCAAAGTTAATATTTGTTATGTCCTTCTGTTTTAAGTTATGATTCTATATCAGTTATTTTCAATTCAGGTTTCTTGTACAAAGAGGAGCATTTGGTTTGTCGGTGAGCGTTTTACAAACAGACCAAAGCATCCCATTAAAAACACAGTAAACCAGAACTCTAAATTTGTACAGATAAAATATTATTATGAATGTAATTCTTCTACCCTACCATGTCAAATAATTGATGCAACACACCAAACCATACCATCTTCTTCTAAGCCCACTTAATTCCGAGCAGGGACACAGGGGACTGGAGCTCAACCCAGCAAGCGTAGGGCACAAGGCGGGAAGATATCACTGGACAGGGTGCCAGTCCATCGCAGGGTCAACACACACACACACACACACACACATATCTCTGGAGACAGTTTAGCATTGCCATGTCATCCTCTTTTGACAGTCGGAGGAAAGCCACTTAGACACAAGGGGAACAAGAAGATCATACAAACTTCATACTGGAACAGGAGCCCTGGTCTCTTTACTGTAAGGCCACCCTAGATATTAAAGATAGAAATGAATCCACTATTAAGTGATTGACAGCTGTTTGGCCCTAAAGTTAAACCTGCGAGTGTTTTAATTATTAAAGTTTTAACAGATTTCGAAGATTAATGGCAGTCGGGCTGATGGGACTGCTTCGGCCGGTTGCTTTTTATTGTTGTCAACTTGAATGTTTGCCCCAGCGGCAGCAACTGGAATTGTGAATATGGTGAGCGGGTTCAACATCTGCTTTCCGCCAAACTTGATTCCTAAATGTGCTAGAGTTTTGGACTGTTGGCATTTTGTTATTTTACTGTGGTGTTTTGTAAATTTGATTTGCCATTTTGCAGGTGTGTGTTGCTAAAGTTTAAGGTTTCAAACCCCAGCCAGCCGAACCCTTAACTTGAAAACGGACTCCATAGAGGGTCGTTCAGGATGTAGTTGTTAGAATTCAAGCTGAAAAGGCACAGCTTCTTAGGATTTTCTTGACTTAGACTTTGGATTGTGTTTCTGGGGCATTATTTGCTCGGAATTGTCTTGCTGGGAACTCGGTTATGCCTTTTGTGGTCTTCAGAGCTTCTTAGGGACACAGAGCATTTTTTCTGATAATAAATTTTTTATTTTTAGGACTTTAGGACTCCCAGTCCATGACACTTAGAGTTAGAATAAGGTCACCATTCTTATAGTAGGCCCAACTAAATGAGGTTGGCATCAGCAGTGGCATCAGACCACAAACTTTTTCTCTAGTAACCCCAGAATTTTGAGGGCTGACTGGCAGCCTGGGGTGAAACCAGAAAATGACAGATATAAGTACATGTTCTAATCAAACATTGACTTGATTTCATTTTTGTGTTTTTCAGAGCTTCTTAGTGACACAGATCTGACAGTAAATGTTTTTAGTTATGAAGCCTCAGTGTTTGCCCTTATTACTAGCCAGGGTTTCATGTTGATAATCCCCCTCTAGTGGACATTTTTTTTCTAAGTGCTATTGGAACCTGCTTAGAATTGTGACCTAGAGTTAGAATAAGGTCACTGTCCCAATTCAAGGAGGTTGGAATTGGCAGTGGAATTGGGCCATAAAAAATTTCTCTAGTAGCACCAAAATTTTCAAGTAAGCCTGAGTGAATCCAAAAGTAAGTCCACGTTCTAATCAAACATTGGCTTGATTTTATTTTTGTGTTTTCAGAGCTTCTTAGGGACAAAGAGCATTTTTTCTAACAATAAATCTTTTTATTTATGAAGCCTCAGTGTTTGCCCTTATTACTAGCTAGGGTTTGATGGTGATATCCCCCTCTAGTGTTCATGTTTTCTAAGTGTTATTGGAACTTAACTTGCTTTGCTACTCCTAGTCCACAACATAAGGTCACCATCCCTCTTGTGTGTCATTAAAGTCCCCACTAAAGAAGGTTGGAATTGGCAGTGGCATCTGGCCATAAAAAACTTCTTCTGTAGTAGCACCAAAATTTTGGGGGATGACAAGCAAGCCTGGGTGAACCCAGAAGTAAGTCCACGTTCTAATCAAACATTGACTTGATTTTATTTTTGTGTTTTTCAGAGCTGCTTAGTGACAGAGCATTTTTTTCTGACACTAAATCTTTTATTTATTTGTTTTCCCTGTTTACTTGCTAGGGTTTGATGGTGATATCCCCCTTTAGTGGACATTTTTTTCCAGGTGCTATTGGAACATAACTTGCTTTGCTATTCCTAGTCCATGACACCTAGAACTGTGACTTAGAACAAGGCCACCGTCCCTCTTGTGTGTCATTAAGGTCCCCACTAACGAAGGTTGGAATCAGCTGTGGCCTCTAGTAGCACCAAAATGTTGGGGGATGACAAGCAAGCCTGGGTGAACCCAGAAGTAAGTCAACGTTCCAATCAAACATTGGCTTGATTTCATAATTCTATCTGTGTTAATAAACACTAAACTATACAGAAGTGTGATATATTCCTAATATGTCCCAGGCCACACATTGGTCTGTTTGAATTTTCCAGAAGTTTACCACTTTGTTCTTGCCTACTACGCTCATCCACGTAACCGAATTGATTTTCGACAAAGGTTTACTACAGGTCTGGTCTTTCCGCGTTTGTGGTGATTTTATTTGCCTACATTTACAAAGTTTCGTTAGGGTCTTTGGATTCCTGAAGTTACTGTATCCACATTATTTAATTCCGGGGGGGGGCTGTTAATGGAGGTGTGCACAGGGATGTTTTATGCCGCTAGTGTCGGTGACCTTGCACTACGGGACGACACTTCTTGTGAGTGCCCAGTGACTCCTCAAATTGCCAGCTTTCTATATGCCACACAACACACACCGCCACAATGCCAAGCAGCTGCCCGGCTGTACCGTGGGCCTGTGTTTTGTTTCATTTTTTCATTCTGTTTGAAGACCTTTCATGACAGCTTGCTTGAAGCCGGCCAGTACAGTACGCTTGTGGTTACCATCGCTGCTGCTTCCTTCATTCAAGTAAAACAAAATGTTTATTTATTTGAAGAAAACTCCAAAACAAAGCTTCATTTACACAAAAAATAAGAGCGTAGGTTAGAAGTAAATTGTTGTATCGGGTACTTGGTGACCCCGTATAATTTGTAAGAGTGCACAATATTGCAACGTGTAAATCGTTGAGACACGAGTTCCAAACGGAGCTGAGAACAAGATGGCCGGTTCCTGCATTATATAGTCAGGAGGCCAGGAGGGCGGGTTAACGGAAGTGATGTCGACGGTGGGAATGTGGCTGTCGGGCTGCAGAGGGAGGAAGAGAGAAGGCATTGGACCACAGCGCCAACCCCTGGTTTGCCAGGTAAGCAGTGTGCCCGTCTCCCCGGGTGTGGCAGTTGTTATATGCTAGACTGAGTAGTGCGCCATTGTGAAGATCTGTTTTTCAAAAATAAAGTAAAATGGATATTAACTCTTTGAGGGCTGAATATTTTTTTCCAAAAAGCACCCAAATCCAGGGTCTCACACATAAACCAACCTGAAATATTCATCTCTTGTAGCTCGAGATGCTCATGGGTGGCATGACGGCCGGCAGGAATGTATGGCAGGCTGGTTGCCAGGCTGTCTTCGTGTGGTGGGGCTGGGGACGGCAGCAGCAGTCTCGATCACAGCGCAAAGCAATCTGGTTTATACCACATGTTATTCTGAGTGGCGGTCTTCATCTACACAAACGTGTTCGGCACCACGAATAGCTGGAGATCGATCAGCTGACGCCGGTACCTCACTTTCGTTTTCGATCTTGATCTCCAGATCACAATCGGAGTACGACAGGTCAGAGTCCAATTCAGCAATGCTGTACAAAACGTCGTCCATGGAGTACTTTGCTTTGTGCATTCGCTTCGACCTCTCGCCACTTTGTCGATGCCATTTTTGTCGTTGTTTGCTCTTCATCACTCCCCGCAAGCACATGGGAATCTCGGTCAAACCAACGAAGCAAACTTTCCTTCTAGCAAAGAGAGTCGAACTAAAACGTAATGGCGGGTTTTGTCACCATTTGAAGTTGCTTACTGCTCTCCGCCCTTCCTGCTGACAAAAGTCAACATCCGCCCTGAAAGAGTTAAAAAAAAAAAAAAAGAACATGGCGGGCACAAAGATAGTGTGTGTTTCAAAAACTGTCTAATGAACTCGCCAGTCGTCCTCTTCATCGAGGAGCTCAAGTCTGTTTCTAAAATGCAGTTATCCATCCCCCTTAATAAAAGGATAAGTGCTTGTGCGTCCGTCCATCTGTATGTCTGTCTGTGCATCAGCCCGTGCGCCTGTCCGTCCATTCGGTCGCTATGTCTCAGTCATTCTGTAACACAAAAGGCGTTTAGTCAGCCGTCACTACCAACCGCACGCCGCCGCAGAGATCTTCCTGTACCGATTTGCTTAGTGACTGCTGATTTGCGAATGCAACAATTTTTCGTGAATCATTGGAACTGATCCGTGAGCGTGAATGAATGAATGAATGGAATCAGTGGAGCTCACTGGGAGTGCTAAAGTGCGGGCATGATGCCATCCAGCTTCCTCGTTTTAGATGTTTGAAGAGCCTGTGCCAGTTCTTCCCGCCCGATTCACGATTCTCGGCGAACAAGGAGTCTGTCGTTGATTGTTTCCTTCCCCTTTTGCTGGCTTTATCATTTGTATAAGTACATGATGATGATGATGATGATGATGATTTTAGTCTTCAGAAATGGTTTATGAGAATGTAGGTTCCTACTCAGCAGCTCGTATTTTAGAGTGGAAGCCAATGTGCATGCTGGCATTCTCTGAGAACTTCAGCTTCTGTAGTGTGATGTTTCACCTGCTGGTTAATAAGGAGCAGTTTCATTTTATGTGGGTTGCAGGATGGCACAGTGGTTGGCACTGCTGCCTCATTGAGCCGGTGTCCCATTTGAGTCCGGCATCAGGTTGTTGCCCATGTGGAGCTTGGATTCTTTCCTTGTATATCTGGGGTTTCTTTTGGGTTCTCTGGTTTACCTCCTCATCTGTAAAATGTGGATTTCAGCTTGATTAATGATTCCAAATTAGCCCACCGTATGAGTGTGTGATGCTCTGTCTAGGATTAGTTCCTGCCTTATGCCCAGTGCTGCCTGAGTAGGATGTGTCTTCCCATGGTCCTGAGCTCTGTGAAGCGGTTTGAGAATGACGCGTGGAAGGCAAATAAGGAAGCGGAGAACTGAAGGAGGGTTTTAGGTGCCAACCGGGCCACCCTGTTTACTGCCAATGTCCAGAAAACCGAACAAAAATGAATGAGCAGTGGCACAACAGAAAATGGGCAGAAAAGCTGCCTCTTAAACCTCAGTGGCTTCTCAAAACACTCGCTTTATTGAGGTGGGTCTGGGTCTGGGAGCTTGTTCATGTGAAACGTCTTTCCTCCGAATGAGGCGCCATCTTCTGGGAGCCCTCAGGTTTATAATGTCCTGACTGGAAAGAGGCGTGGCTTAATTGAGTGGGGGCGTGGCTGGGGTGTCCTCCTTGGGCGGCTTCTCGGAGGTGGGGAGGAGAAAAGAGATGACATGCTTAGTGTTGGCACCCCCTCTTGTCCTTGAGGGTCATTATCTGTGCCTTGATCCTCAGATGCCTGTGCGTGACAGTTGTTCTTACTAAATGTTGGAGTGTCTTCAATATGTGTTTTAAAGTGGAGATACAGTCTTTAATAAAAAAAAAAAAAAACAAAACGCAGCATTGAACTCATTTAGTAACGGTTGCATTATGATAGAGGATTCTGAGATCTTTAGCGCATACAATGCCCCCCATATCAGAGGGTGGCTACCTTGTGTTTAACGTTACGTGACTTCTAGTCGTGGGATATGCTGGATTGGCCAACCACAGTCGCCGTTCTCGTGGCTGGACCATGTCAATTTAAATCTGTTTTTTATTTTGACATTAAAGGGTCTTTCTCTGTTGATCAGTGTCAAAAAAAGCAAAACAAATTCAGTCCACTGGCATTCAGTGTTGTGTAACAGTCAGTCAGTCAGTCAGTCAGTCAGTCATTATCCAACCTGCTATATCCTAACACAGGGTCACAGGGGTCTGCTGGAGCCAATCACAGCCAGCACAGGGCACAAGGCAGGATCACATCCCGGGCAGGGCGCCAGCCCACCGCAGGGCACACACACACACAAGGGACAATTTAGGTTCACCAATATCTATGTATCTATCTATTCTACAATAGATAGATAAACGCTCATAAACATTTGGGGTTTTTGGCCCAGTGTACTGCAAAATAAGGTCAAAATATTTATTACAAATCATCAGACATAGAAGGGCGGGTGGACGGACAATTTATGGAGGACAACCGGAAATCAAAACAGTGGGATGCTGGGAAAGCGTGGTGGTGGATGGGTAGCTGATGTCATCACAGGGGGACGAGAGGAAAGAAAGGGACCCAGAAGTGTTGTGCTTCTTGGAGTCATCTGGGTGCGATTACGGTGGCGATGCTTCGTCTTTTCTGAGAAAAAAAAGAGAGAGAGGGTAGTACCCCACCGTTGTCCCCTGGCATGACTTGTTGCTTTGCATGTTGGGTCCTTAAGCTGCTCCCCATATGCTTGCTTATCTATCTATCTATCTATCTATCTATCTATCTATCTATCTATCTATCTATCTATCTATCTATCTATCTATCTATCTATCTATCTATCTATCTATCTATCTATCTATCTATCTATCTATCTATCTATCTATCTATCTATCTATCTATCTATCTATCTATCTATCTATCATCCAACAACAACATTTATTTATATAGCACATTTTCATACAAAAAGTAGCTCAAAGTGCTTTACATAATGGAGAGAAGAAAAATAAAAGACAAAATAAGAAATTAAAATAAGACAACATTAATTAACATAGAAAGGAGTAAGGTCCGATGGCCAGGGTGGACAGAAAAAACAAAAAAAAACTCCAGAAGGCTGGAGAAAAAAATAAAATCTGTAGGGGTTCCAGGCCACGAGACCGCCCAGTCCCCTTTGGGCATTCTACCTAACATAAATGAAATAGTCCTCTTTGTAGTTAGGGTTCTCACGGAGTCACTTGATGCTGATGGTCATACAGATTTCTGGCTTTTAATCCATCCATCATTGTTGGAACATCATGGTGCTTTGGGTAGATGGTGGTGGCGCACGCCACCACCAAAAGGACACTGGGAAAGGAAACAGAAGAGAGAGTAGGGGTTAGTACAGATTTTAGAGCCACCATGAATAGTTATTATAATGAATTGGATATACAGAGTATCAGGATTAAATTACAGTGAAGTTATGAGAAGGCCATGTTAAAGTAATGTGTTTTCAGTAGTTTTTTAAAGTGCTCCACTGTATTAGCCTGGCGAATTCCTACTGGCAGGCTATTCCAGATTTTAGGTGCATAACAGCAGAAGGTCGCCCGCCTCACCACTTCTTTTAAGTTTTGCTCTTGGAATTCTAAGGAGACACTCAGTTGAGGATCTGAGGTTATGATTTGGAATATAAGGTGTCAGACATTCCGATATATAAGCCGGGGCGAGATTATTTAAAGCTTTATAAACCATAAGCAGAATTTTAAAGTCAATTCTGAATGACACAGGTAACCAGTGTAGTGACATCAAAACTGGAGAAATGTGTTCGGATTTTCTTTTCCTGGTAAGGATTCTAGCAGCTGCATTCTGCACTAGTTGCAAATGATTGATGTCTTTTTTGGGTAGTCCTGAGAGGAGTGCATTACAGTAATCTAGCCGACTGAAAACAAACGCATGAACTAATTTCTCTGCATCTTTCGATGATATAAGAGGTCTAACTTTTGCTATGTTTCTTAGGTGAAAAAATGCTGTCCTAGTGATCTGATTAATATGCGATTTAAAATTCAGATTACAATCAACGGTTACCCCTAAGCTTTTTACCTCCGATTTGACTTTTAATCCTAATGCATCCAGTTTATTTCTAATAGCCTCATTGTATCCATTATTGCCAATCACTAAGATTTCGGTTTTTTCTTTATTTAATTTGAGAAACTTACTATTCATCCATTCTGAGATACAAGTTAGACATTGTGTTAGCGAATCAAGAGATTTGGGGTCATCAGGTGCTATTGATAACTACAGCTGTGTGTCATCAGCATAGCTGTGGTAGCTCACGTTGTGCCCTGAGATAATCTGACCTAATGGAAGCATGTAGATTGAGAAGAGCAGCGGACCCAGGATAGAGCCTTGTGGAACACCATATAGAATATCATGTGTCTTTGAGTTATAATTACCACAACTAACAAAGAATTTTCTCCCTGCCAGGTAGGATTCAAACCAATTTAAGACACTGCCAGAGAGGCCCACCCATTGACTAAGGCGATTCTTAAGAATATTGTGATCAATGGTGTCAAATGCGGCACTCAGATCTAAGAGGATGAGAACAGATAAATGACCTCTGTCTGCATTTACCCGCAAGTCATTTACTACTTTAACGAGTGCAGTTTCTGTGCTGTGATTTGTTCTAAAACCTGACTGAAATTTATCAAGAATAGCATGTTTATTGAGGTGCTCATTTAACTGTATAATGACTGCCTTCTCTAGAATTTTACTTAAGAAAGGCAACCTGCTATATCCTAACACAGGGTCACGTGGGTCTGCTGGAGCCAATCCCAGCCAGCACAGGGCACAAGGCAGGAACAAATCCTGGGCAGGGCGTCCGCCACACACCAAGGTCAATTTAGGATCGCCAATGCACCTAAACCTGCCTGTCTTTGGACTTGGGGAGGAAACCCATGCAGACACGGGGAGAACATGCAAACTCCACGCAGGGAGGTCCCGGGAAGTGAACCCAGACGGGTCTCCTTACTGTGAGGCAGCAGCACTACCACTGTGCCACCGTGACCGCCCTTGTGTAATAGTAAAATGTGAAAACTTCCAAGCCAGTGAATACAGTTTATAGGCGCAGTATTCATTCCTTCATTCTTTTTTTTATTCCAATTGGGGGTCTATGTGGGCAGCAACAAGTGCAAAGTAATTGGGTGGGACGCCTCTTCATCTCATGGCTCACATATTAGAAGAAAAAGACATTTAAAATAAGCTGAACACAAACCTTCTGGTTGTTTGCCTCCTAGTGGAAAACACCGTGCCCTGTAAATGGCTCCCCCCAGGTTCGTTCTCCCATCACTGATCCCTGTGTGACCCCCGAGTCTGTTCATATCCTTTGCCCAGGATGCTATTGTTGAAATGTGGAAGTAATTTTTTTGTGTGATTGTGATTTATAACGTTGCAAACGTCGGCTAAATAAATGAAGGTAATAAGACAGAAATAGCCAAGTAGGACAGAAGCCCTGAAGCTTCAGCTTGGCGCGGCTGCCCATTCCACCCAATTTTAGTTTTCCGGAAAGTGTTACCACTGAACATCTGAAGGCTTCCCCCTTTTTTTTTTTTTTTTTTTGTGTGCCTTTTAAATATTTATTTTACCTTTCCTAATCAAGCGGACTTTTTCTTGTATTGTTTGAAAAGGAAAGCTTAGCTTTGTACTTGAGAAGTGCAACTTTCACGGTGTTTACAGTAGCTGTAAGGAAATGTTTCCTGCTTTTGTGGCGCATGGATCCCCTTGGAAAAATAAGGACTTGATGCCAAGAAGAAGGCCAAAAAAAAAAAGAATTCAGATTGATGGATTTGTTCGCTTCATCTCGTGGGACGTGTTGTGTGTGTTTGGTTGTCTCTCGATGGAGTCGCTCATTGGAGTTCGATGTAAAGCAAGGTTGTCGGGTCGTTTTTTTGGTTTTCTCCCAAGAATTTGCCGTTGCACTGCAGTCACTGAGTGCTGTTTACAAAATGAATTGCCCACTTCTGAACGGGACCACGGCGTCTTCGGTGACAGATGAGACAAGTTGTTCTTTAAATTCTACACGAGACATCTGTACAGTGTTGTGTGGTTAGATGGCCCAGAGCGAGCAGCGCTGAAACGTCAAGAGGAAATCGTCTGGTTCTCTAGTCGAGGATTTTTGCTGAAGATTTTTGGAGTCCTGCACTGATGCGAGTGTCCATCAAGCGGACATTAGTAAGTGCTCAGCCACTGCCTATGAAGCAGTCGGAATTGTTTTTTCTGTTATGTGGGAATTTGAAGTTCATTGATGGGTGCCTAATCTATGAGAAGGGATGTATAGCCCCCCGTTTTCTATGAGGGGGAGGGAAGCGTGTCTGACCAAGGAAGACGACATTCCCATTTTAGAAAGTCTTGGGGTTGTGCACTAAGAACAGCTTAAATGCTCACGTGATGGTAATTTCCCTCCAGAACACAAGGGGGCGCTGTTAACCCACACCTTATCTCTTCCTCCCTCAGCAGACCGGAAGATTGACGACTTTACCATCTTTGACGTCACTGACATCAACATGTCTGCCAGCCTAGACCCATCTTTTACTGCCAGAAGTCCTTGTCAGCCGGCAGTCTGTTTGGAGACTGAATGATTTTTCTTTCAACGCATTTATAACCCTCATTTTGTTTATTACAGGGGTCGCCAACTCCGGTCCTGGAGGACCACTGTGGCTGCCGGTTTTCATTCAATTCCTTTTTTTTAAACGAGTGCCCCGTTTGTGCTGCTAATTAACTTCTTGTGAATTCATTTTAATTGAATTGCTTTTTTAAGATTTGTTCCCCTGAATTTCTTCATCGTTCCTATGAATTGCTTCATTTCTTTCCTTAAATGGCACCCAAATAGAAATGAAATGAGAAGTGAGGGAGCCAACAGAAGACCAGCTAAGTCAGGGCCTCAAACTCCGAGCAGTTGCTGAATTAGGCGGCGAGTCTCGTCATTAATTAAACTCGTTCTTTAATTCCGTGGCTTGCTGCTGCTCTCGTGGTGCATTAGCAGACATTTCCGAAAGAGCAGAGTTAATGCTTTGTGGACCTGAGCAGATCAACATTCCTGAGAGGTTCACTTTTCTTTATTTTTCAGATATTGTATGATGGTCACAGTTTGCTGGTCCTGTTTTGGCTCATTTTGGATCTCATTATTGTTTGGCTGCTAATTAAGGAAAAAAGAAACAATGAAGGGGTCCGAGTCTTCAAGAGCAAGTCAATTAAAACAAATTCACAAGAAGTTAATTAGCAGCAAAAACCGGGCACTCACTAAGAAAAGGGTTAGAATGAAAACCTGTAGCCATGGTGGTCCTCTAGGACCCTGGACCTGGACCCCTGGTTTATTACTTACCAGGTTTGCCTACGGGTACATCGATACCTGAAAGTTGTATGTGTTCTTTATTTGAAAAGGTACCAAAAGAACACAATTTTTATAAACGATTTGGTACCAGCACGGCTTTTCAAGCACTGTGTGCTAACGATCGGAGCTCCAAGGGGGCGCCGTCCGCTGTTTTGATTTTATTCTACATATTAAATTTAGCTGGAATCACCAAGGGGCCCAAACCGCTCTTTGAACCTGTTGTCACGCATGTTTGCCTAGGGGTCATCTCTGTCGAGATGTGTCCAGCTCTAGACCTCCACAGCTCAATTTTCAGTAGCTTTGCTGGGCAGCCAATTGGATTGCAGGTTTTTGTCACTTGGTTTACTTGGCTTGAGTCTGATTAACCTCCCCCAGCCCTCCTCTTAACCATAGTGTAACCAGTGACGTATAATATAAAGCAACAACCTCCTCAACGGAGTGGAGCTCTGGAGGTCCACAGCTAGACTCTGTTGCATCCTTCAGGCTCTGGCAAGTTACGTAGTACCACTCCTGACCAGAGGGGGTGCTGTTGCTTGTGCGGTCTTCTTTTCCTCCCTCAGTTCAGACAGGCTGCCCTAGGCTGTCTCCTAGCCCTTGCCTTCAGCTCAGAGATGGCCCAACCCATTCTGGTTGAGGCACAATTAAAAACGAGCCTCCCTAAAGGATGGCGGCTCACTCTAGGACTGAACGGTGAAGGAGACGGAACTCCCTGCAGCACAGCTTGAGTAAATTTTTGTTTTAACTTGGCCAGTTTTTACACCATTGTTTTAACTGGCTGTGAGCGTAGAAGCACAGGAACATTTTTTTTTTGTTTCATTTTAAGCGCATTCACATATAAAGCACAAACCACCTATTGTCTGTATGTCCACATGAAACAAGTCGTCCCCCCGTTGTTGGACCAGTTTTGTTGAGATGTGGCACAGTTATTATTCTTCAAAGAAATTTGGCGAGTTTTTCGTTCGGATATCTTGAACAAATTGTGCTGTTCAAGGTCTTGGAATTTCAAAATCTCCCGTTGAAAATGCAAGGTCATCCATCTTGAAACAGAGAAACGTTCTGCACGACTTAAGCTATGAAGTAGTTTACGGTTTACCTTGAGAGCAATTGCTAGAACTTTATATATTGTGAAAGTACGAGACTTCAGACATGGTAAAGGTTTGGGGCAGCCACCTGTATAATATGTTCCTGGCTGCAAAAATAAAGAATTGTAAAGCAAGAGTAGATAGATACTTTATTAATCCCAAGGGAAAATTCCCATACTCCAGCAGCAGCATACTGATAAAAAACAATATTAAATTAAAGAGTGATAACAATGCAGGTGTACAGACAGACAATAACTTTGTATAATGTTAACGTTTACCCCCCCGGGTGGAACTGAAGAGTCGCATGGTGTGATGGAGGAACGATCTCCTCAGTCTGTCAGTGGAGCAGGACGGTGACAGCAGTCTGTCGCTGAAGCTGCTCCTCTGTCTGGAGATGATCCTGTTCAGTGGATACATTGAATTCTCCATGATTGACAGGAGTCTGCTCAGCGCCCGTCGCTCTGCCTCGGATGTCAGACTGTCCAGCTCCGTGCCAACAATAGAGCCTGCCTTCCTCACCAGTTTGTCCAGACGTGAGGGGTCCCTCTTCTTTATGCTGCCTCCCCAGCACACCACCGTGTAGAAGAGGGCGTCTGATAGAACATCTGCAGCATCTTATTGCAGATGTTGAAGGACGCCAGTCTTCTAAGGAAGTATAGTCGGCTCTGTCCTCTCTTGCACAGAGCATCAGAATTGGCAGTCCAGTCCAATTTATCAACCAGCTGCACTCCCAGGTATTTATAGGTTTGTACCCTCTGCACACAGTCACCTCTGATAATCACGGGGTCCATGAGGGGCCTGGGCCTCCTAAAATCCACCACCAGTTCCTTGGTTTTGCTGGTGTTCAGTTGTAGGTGGTTTGAGTCGCACCATTTAACAAAGTCCTTGATTAGGTCCCTATACTCCTCCTCCTGCCCACTCCTGATGCAGCCCACGATAGCAGTGTCATCAGCGAACTTTTGCACGTGGCAGGACTCCGAGTTGTATTGGAAGTCTGATGTATATAGGCTGAACAGGACCGGAGAAAGTACAGGCCCCTGCGGCGCTCTTGTGTTGCTGACCACAATGTCAGACCTGCAGTTTCTGAGACGCACATACTGAGGTCTGTCTGTAAGATAGTCCACGATCCATGCCACCAGGTATGAGTCTACTCCCATCTCTGTCAGCTTGTCCCTGAGGAGCAGAGGTTGAATGGTGTTGAAGACTGAGTCCAAAACAGAACTGAAATCCAGAGGAAGGGAGAGAGGTTTTATAGGGAGTCTTGGGGAAGTGACGTCGTCCTCGAGGCCAGGACAGGAAGTGACGTCCTCAGGGCCAGGACAGGAAGTGACGTCTTCAGAGTCGATGCAGCGGAACCTGGTGGGATTTCCCGGGAAAGGTCTGCAGGGAACTTAGAAAGAAAGTCAGTGCACCCCGCCGCCCCCTGGTCGGGTGAGTCCGTACCATTCTCTAAGCCTGTTAGCTGCCTCCTACTCGCACGTGTGTGACAATATACATAGTGAACATATTCCTCTTTTATCGCCTGACAGCTGCTCACCCAATGGAAGTGAGTCACATGATGCGCAGAGTGCGTGGACACAAACACTTCTCACAGCAGCTCCCTCTCCTGGTGCTTCAGGTAATTTAACTTAAAAGAAGACAAAAAAAGTTACTTTTCTGGAGATTAAATGGAAAGGGGAAACAATTATGTATGCATAAGCAAGACCGAATTGATTAAACAATATCATCTGCAGATTATTTTTGTAGAGAACTGACGTTATTGTCCTGTTTGAACTCATTAATAACACGGGAACGATGCTGCTGCCCTGACTGATATAAACACAGCAAAGGGTTACCAGTGGACGGTCGTGTCTGGCGCCCACCCCCAGATATATATGAACAGTTGCGGTAAGCCCCCCGAGCCTCTTTCCCATCATATACAAAATAGCCTCTGATCAACGGTAAACGTATTATTCAAGATACATGTACGAGTTGTGCAAAACCCCCAAGGGTGACTGATCTTGCATACACATGTGAGTCGCACGAAACTCTGATATTCAGATTTTTATTTGTGTGTAACACCGCGCGACACTCACCGAGGTGTGCAAGACCCTGATCCCTGAAAATCCTGCAGACGACCCCGGAAATGGAACTGAGGTTGATCTGCAGGCAGAAGATCGGACTACTCTGGCCACTAATAGTGAGGATAGAGTAGGGTTACAGTTTGCTCGGGGCTGATTACTAAGCGGTACAACAACACAAAGGACTGTCACGGTTTATCCTGATCGGAAGAACTGCAGTTACTTCCTTGTATCTTCAGACTGGAATTAAAATCTTTACAACTACATGAGGCTGAAGATGGCTACCTGTTCGCCGTTTATTGAGATGCCTCCTTCCGAGGTTGGCTGCTTTTTATATTGTCTGGACCCAGAAAGGGGTGGGGCTACACTGGGGCATTCTCTTGTATTACGTCAGCGCCCCCTCTTGTCCCAAGGGGTGGAAGTGGAACATGGTCCCCAGGCACACGTGTGACAATATAAAGATTATTTCTTTCTCCTTGTTACTTGCTGGGTTCAACAGTTTTCCCCCTCTAGTGGGAATTTTTGGGACTCTCGGTTCATAACCATGTGCAGCACTTGTTTTACGAGTGAAATGAATGTCCTCTGTTAGAAAGACACAAGCAGAGATCATAAAGGTGTGGGGCTCCTGGGTGCTTCCCTGTGTATAATTGACAATTGTGTAAATGAAAAGAAATGCGAGTACGTCTTCTCAGACACGAGTCAAAATAGACTGAAGGCATCATGGGGGGTGCAGCTTGTTTTTAGGATGACAAGGAGGAAGTGGTGAGTTCAGGAGAATGTAAGCCGGAAGTGATGTCATAGGTGGTCAGTGCGTCGACCAGCCTTCCTGCAATGGGAAGCATTAAGTGACAGTGCCAACCCCTGGCGCGGAGTGTTATTACCATTAGATGAGAGCCCTGAGGTTATCTCCCGTATGCATGTGTGTGACAACTTATAAAAGGCCGTTGGATTGTTGAAAGAGCGTTTAGGTAAGATTTAATAATGCAGTGCCAAGGGGGTCGATGTAAAACGTCATTTGAGGACCTGACCGTGTAGGTTGCCACATTTGTTGTGTACCAGTGGTATGTTGATAATGGCGCCATTAAGCACAGCTTTGCGCACGCTGGGAAAAATTCTCAGTTGAATGCAGAACAGATGGCGCTTCCCCTGAAGATTGAGATGTTGGCCCAAAGCCATTAACGAGACCAAATGACATAAATAGCTTTGTCCATCATCCCACAGAATGCCCTGGCGTGGGGGATGGCTGGGGGGTAAATCTGTCCTGACATTTCCCTGGTGCGTGCCACTGACCTTCATATTGTAGCTGCTGATCTTTACAAGAGGGGATTTTCAACATCCAAAAGAGCCACAAATCTTTGGTGAGTCAGCGGACTTTCCATTCCTTGTTTCACTGTTGTCACCTTGGCTGTGGTGACATGAATAAAGCCAAGAGCTCTCTCCTCTCGGACTGCCAGCGTCGCCGTGGTGTAGTAAACCAGCAAGTCCTCGGCACCCTCCATGCTTTAGGGAGGCCGATAAGGTGCAGTAGTTGAAAGTTAATCAAATCGAGTAAACTTTGGAGCGACCTTCTTGATAGCAACACAAGTGTTGGTTATCTTCATCATGTCATGCAATCAGGCTTATAGAAAACGTTCTTCATTTTAAATGATTTGCGAATTCCCCACGAGTAGACCCGTAGCTGGCAAATCAAGTCTGCTGTCGTCGACCGAGAGGAATGCACGAGTCCAAATGAAATGTTGGGGTGCCACCCCGTTTACTGAAATGATAAAAGGCGCACCATAGGCCCTAGAAGGGACAAAAGGGTAGAATTGGAGTAATCTGGCTCTGAAGAGCGGTCAGGTTCAGGATTGGAGCTCTGTCTGGTGGCACACCCCTAAAAGGAGACGCTTCCTTCCGGGAGTGCCCCACTCTTATAACCTATGGACTGGAAGGGGCGGAGTCTCATTGGAGAGCTTCTCAGAGCACCAGATAGTCAGCAGTTGTGCCCCCTGGTGTCCCGGGTTGGTAGAGCTCACCTCCGACAAGCCTGGAAAGTGACCCTGTAACACACATGCGTGACACTGCACTCCTACTTTAAACTTTAATCCTTGGTTATTCTCGAGAGCTGTTAAGTTACCATTAGCCATGAGGCTGGAAACCACAAGTAGGTGTGTTAATTAGATGTGATTGGTGAAATTCACAGGGGTGAATGTGCTTGGTTCACAGGGGACCTTCTTTGTATTTTGATTGGTGTTCTTTATCCATGCATCCATCCATTTTCCAACCCGCTGAATCCGAACACAGGGTCACGGGGGTCTGCTGGAGCCAATCCCAGCCAACACAGGGCACAAGGCAGGAACCAATCCCGGGCAGGGTGCCAACCCACCGCAGGACACACACACACACACCCACACCAGACACACACTAGGGCCAATTTAGAATCGCCAATCCACCTAACCTGCATGTGTTCTTTATTATTTATTTATTTATTTTTTACATCATGGTGGCTATTCTGTGGTTTGAGGTTGATGAGTTTGACGAACGTATTTATTTTGTCCTTTCTTGGACGAAGTTGTAATTTTTTAGCATCTTATCAATGTGGATTTAATGTGGCTTTTTTAACACTAATCAATGGAGTCTTCAATGTCAAAGAGAAAAAAGATCTTACAAAGGTGCGTACGTTAATTACGAATATAAAACCCAAAATAATTGATTGCGTAAAATATTCAGTCTATGGTACTGTAGACAGCAGCCATGACAGCCTTGAGTCTGTGTGCTTGAGTCTCTCTCTGTCTCTCTTGATGAGCTCTGCCATTTTATCTCCATTCTTCTTCTTTGAAGAAAGTGCTTTAGCTTTGTCAGATGTCATGGTGATTGCGAGTTGACAGCCTTTGGATTGAGATCTAGACTCTGAATCGGCCACTCTAGGACATTCATATTGTTGTTTCGATGCCATCCCTGTGTAGCGTCGGCCATTTTTGAACCGAAAACTGAACTTCAAGAATGCCAGGACCTTGCAACCCAAGTGAACAGGGTGTGAATGCAGTTAGACAGGTTTCTCTAATAACCAGTTGGAGTCTAAACTGACAAGTTAAGGAGAAGCTAAGGGAGTTGACCATCAGGACGCCGAATGAATGGCTGCTGAAAATGGGGCTTTGCCGCCATACATGAAGAATAAATTAAAATTTGTCATTTCAAGCAGTAATGCCCATTATACTCTGCAGTAATGTCTTGGCTGTATTTTTAAATCAATTTTAGTGGTATCTTGATAAAGAAGATATCGATTTCTATTAAAGGCATGAAAATTTCTGGGTGACCCCAATCTTTTGACCAGTATTGTGTATTTTGGCTTAAATTACAAATCTAGGACTCAACAGGTTTTGTGTACCAACTGCCCGGCGCTGGCATCATCTAAAATCATAAAAAGGGTAGCGATTTTCCAGTTTTGGTTACAAAGTTTCGCAACTTATTTTCATAATCACTTTTTTTTTTTTTTTTGCATAATTTGGAGACAGAAAGACATCCTCTTAGAGCCTGCGTGGCCCGGTACCGGGCCGAGTGATCCTTTAGAAATCTTTTGCCATTTCATACAGATGAACTTTGCCATACGCTGACACAAAACAACACTGTGTTTGTAAGTGACGGGTGTCGACTTCACACTCCTAGTAATTAAATTGTTACAATATTTATGATGTGTAGTGTTTCATATATTGTCACAAAGAATATTTGAAAAAATCATAGTAATCTGTGTAAGTGTTATGCATCAACCAAACAGTCCCAACCAATAGATTTCAACTAACCGCCAACCAAGCAAATGTTAGCAATAGGTTGAAAACCAGCGTTACACCACTCTTCAGGTTTTTCGTGTACTCTCATACTGTATATATTCACAAAAAGACAGCAAATATCGACAAGTGATGCAGCAGTGCTTGCAGCAGATTCTCCTGATCAGAACAAGTCCAAGCACATTACTGTGCAATGCATCAATCGTGAGATCTCCTCCAAGTAAGAGGAGTCACGAAGGCCACCTTTGGTAAGGACCACCTCACATTTGGGTCGTTAGCTCTGACTCGATAGTGTCACACACTGGCAAACGTCATACTGTTGGATGGCAGTGATTGTGACGTCTCCAATAATACGCAGATGTCAGTATAATGAGACACAACTGAGGGAGTGCGGAATGAAAAAAATACAGAGTTTGAAACAGGTAAATGTGTAGGTGGGGTAGGGGGGTTCTTGGGTGTATTAAGGGATAGGGTTTACTGTGTCATGTGCAATAAAATCATTCTTAACCTGGATCCCCGTTTGGAGACGTTTTGGACAGGAGAGGGGGGACCCATGGCACCAATTACTCTCACGATTTATTTCTTTGTGTTATCAACAGGTAACAGTTGACATGTCTGGGGACTTCTTAAAGGTGAAAAAAGCTGCCCTGACATTACTTGTACATGAGATATGTGGTATCAGGCAGCAAAAAATGTGAACAAAATGACTGAGTGCCTGTTTTGCGTCCCTAGTTTAGTAGCAGGTTCTAAGTAAAGGAATGTTTAGATTTGACACAAACACAGATTCTGTCACATGGGAGAAGTTCTCTGTCAGGTTTTAGTGAATGTTGTGCTTTTTGAATAATAAGGCTTTATTTTGGGGTCCCGTCCCCCGCCACCGTCAGGTGGAGTTTGCTGAAAAATGCCCTCAGGGTGTAAGGGGGTCTTAGCAAGAATTGTCAAACGCAAATTAGCAGTTATGTGAGAGGACCTCAGCAGCGTCCAATGGTCAAAAGTAGAAGAGCAGGCCGAGTTATTATTTTTTTTTTCTTTTGTGTCTAAATTTATGGTGGCTTCTGCAATCCCCAGGTGAAAGCAATGGGATTTGGGTGGTGTGTTCTGGGTGTCTCCATTTTGGACTTTCTCTGCTGTATGTTAACGGTGCCAAGGTCTCATTTTTTTTTCCCTTTTTGGCTGTCGATTCTTATTCTACATGAATTCTTTGTTTAATTAATACTTGGAACGCACTGTTAAAGTAGCGCTATAATAGTTGCCGATTGATATGTCCTGCCCACTTTGACAATCCCAAGCTTGTCATCATATGACCTTAATTAAACCGAGCAATGTGCTAAGCTTCCTAAAAGCAATCAAGCAAGCAAACCCGGTATATGCCATGGTGCTCCCATGGGCGTTATGATTGGTTTCAGTTCTGACACGTAAAATTTGCTTAACCAGGGTAATGTGTGCTGAGCTATGTCAAATGTAACCTCTAGGGGGCGCAGCTGAGCCCCAAACCACAGACACAGCAATACCCAACACAATTGCAGGTTCAAATACAGTGGCACCTTGGTTTGCAAACATAATTAGTTCTGGAAACATGCTTGTAATCCTTAGCACTCGTATATTAAAGCGAATTTCCCCATAAGAAATAATGGAAACTCAGATAGATAGATAGATAGATACAGTAATCCCTCACTATATCGCGCTTCGCCTTTCAAGGCTTCACTCCATCGCAGATTTTATATGTAAGCATATTTAAATATATATCGCAGAGTTTTCGCTGCTTCGCGGGTTTCTGCGGACAATGGGTCTTTTAATTTCTGGTACATGCTTCCTCAGTTGGTTTGCCCAGTTGATTTCATACAAGGGACGCTATTGGCAGATGGCTGAGAAGCTACCCAACGTACTTTTCTCTCTCTCTTGCGCGGACTTTCTCTGATCCTGACGTAGGGGGATTGAGCAGGGGGGCTGTTCGCACACCTAGACGATATGGACGCTCGTCTAAAAATGCTGAAAGATTATCTTCACGTTGCTATCTTTTGTGCAGCTGCTTCCTGAAACGACATGCTGCACGGTGCTTCGCATACTTAAAAGCTCGAAGGGCACGTATTGATTTGTGCTTGAAAAACAAACTCTGTCTCTCTCTATCTCTGCTCCTGACGGAGGGGGTGTGAGCAACCGCCTTCAACAGCTTTGTGCCGCGGTGCTTCGCATACTTAAAAGCCAAACAGCCCTATTGATCTGTTTGCTTTTCTCTCTATCTCTGTGACAGTCACTGCTCCTGACACGCACTCCTTTGAAGAGGAAGATATGTTTGCATTCTTTTAATTGTGAGACGGAACTGTCATCTCTGTCTTGTCATGGAGCACAGTTTAAACTTTTGAAAAAGAGACAAATGTTTGTTTGCAGTGTTTGAATAACGTTCCTGTCTCTCTACAACCTCCTGTGTTTCTGCGCAAATCTGTGACCCAAGCACGACAATATAAAAATAACCATATAAACATATGGTTTGTACTTCGCGGATTTTCTTATTTCGCGGGTGGCTCTGGAACGCAACCCCTGCGATGGAGGAGGGATTACTGTACTTTATTAATCCCAAGGGGAAATTCCCATACTCCAGCAGCAGCATACTGATAATAACAATATTAAATTAAAGAGTGATAACAGTGCAGGTATACAGACAATATCTTTGTATAATGTTAACGTTTACCCCCCCCCTGGTGGAATTGAAGAGTCGCATAGTGTGGAGGAGGAACGATCTCCTCAGTGTGTCAGTGGAGCAGGACGGTGACAGCAGTCTGTCGCTGAAGCTGCTCCTCTGTCTGGAGATGATCCTGTTCAGTGGATTCTCCATGACTGACAGGAGTCTGCTCAGCGCCCGTCGCTCTGCCACGGATGTTAAACTGTCCAGCTCCATGCCTACAATAGAGCCTGCCTTCCTCTCCAGTTTGTCCAGGCGTGAGGCGTCCCTCTTCTTTATGCTGCCTCCCCAGCACACCACCGCGTAGAAGAGGGCGCTCGCCACAACCGTCTGATAGAACATCTGCAGCATCTTATTGCAGATGTTGAAGGACGCCAGCCTTCTAAGGAAGTATAGTCGGCTCTGTCCTCTCTTGCACAGATCATCAGTATTGGCAGTCCAGTCCAGTTGATCATCCAGCTGCACTCCCAGGTATTTATAGGTCTGCACCCTCCGCACACAGTCACCTCTGATGATCACGGGATCCATGAGGGGCCTGGGACTCCTAAACTCCACCACCAGCTACTTGGTTTTGCTGGTGTTCAGTTGTAGGTGGTTTGAGTCGCTCCATTTAACAAAGGCCTTGATTAGGTTCCTGTACTCCTCTTCCTGCCCACTCCTGATGCAGCCCACGATAGCAGTGTCGTCAGTGAACTTTTGCACGTGGTAGGACTCCGAGTTGTATTGGAAGTCCGATGTATATAGGCTGAACAGGACCGGAGAAAGTACAGTCCCTTGCGGCGCTCCTGTGCTGCTGACCACAATGTCAGATGATTTGTTCTACAACCCAAAATGATTAATACAAAACATCCATCCATTATCCAACCCGCTATATCCTAACTACAGGGTCATGGGGGTCTGCTTAGTTAGCAAACGAGAGAACTACTTAACGGATTTAGATCTTTTTTTCCTATAACTTGCTTGAACATTCCGGTTGATTTTACAACTTCTCTCAATGCGCTAAGAATCCTAGTTTGCTTGCAGGAGTGATATATTTGCGCTAATCTGAGACGGAGGCAGCGGGCCAAGGGGAGGAGGAAGAGTGACATCAGCAGTAGGTAGCTGAGCGGGGCCCTCCTCACTGTCCTGTTTCATTAATACGCGGGCAAAGCAGCGGGGCATGGCTAGTAAATAAATAAATGAGAGAGGAGAGTTAAGTTTAAATCTTTTCTGGTCCACAAAACACATGGGTAATGTTCTCAGAGAAGGAAACTCTACAGTGCCATTCAAATTTCACTTGGATGAATGAACGCACTAACAAGCCAAATAGTTAAATACCAAGTTTTATTATCAGCAAGGACCGTCTTCTAATTAGGAAACTGGCTGGAAGGAAAAGCTGCAGCCACTGCGGCCCTCCAGGACCGTGATTAAGGACCCCTCTGCCTTAGTTGTTTCTTTTTCCTTAATGAGCAGCCAAACAATAATGAGACACAAAACAAGCTGCCACATGACCAGCTAACCTGAAAATAAAGAAAGGTGAAGGTCTCAGTCATGTTGGTCTGCTCAGGTCACCGAAGCATCTTAATGGTGGTCTTAGGAAAAAAAAACAGAAAATCAACAGTCTGCTGTGGTGGAATGAGAGCAGTGACAAGCCCTGATATTCAAACTCCAGCCAATTTCACTCCAACCAGTTTCTTAATGAGAAGCCAATTCTTGCTGTTAATTAAAGCCGTTGTTGACGTTCCAGTTTAGCTGGTCATCTGGTATCTCGTTTCATGTCTCGTTTCTGTTTCGCTGCCATTTAATAAAGAAAAGAATCCATTCAGAGTACTGAATCCTTAAAAACCGGGCAAGTTAAAATGAAGGGAAAAGGAGTTAATTAGCAGCGAAAACTGGTCACTAATTAGGAAAAGGGTTAGAGTGAAAACCTGCTGCCACTGCGGCCCAACCAGGACCAGAGTTGGACACCCCTTGCTGTATAGTATCTCTAACATAAGTGTCCTCTGCATGTAATAAAAAACGAACAACATAATGTTCTCACATCTGCTGCCTTATGTGTTCAGCTTGCTGGTTTTACACCCTAAACATGGTTGTTCCCCAACTCCTTGTGTCTGCACGGGTTTAAAATCTGGATCCTGGATTTTTCCTTCCATAAGTTACGCTTATCGGTCACTCGACTTTGGCTTTTTGACATACTGGTGTCTTATGCAGGGCTAACTGCTGCCCTTTCTTGCAATGCTGCTGAAATAAAAACCCAGTGGCCCTGAGCTGGATTTAGCAGCTTTGAGAACGTTGTGTTAAAAAAGAGACAACTGTTTCATCAAATGACACTACATAATAAGTACAGTGACTTATTTAGCCGGCCAAGCGTGGTCTCAGTGCATTACTGGTTGTCTACAAAAGCGCAGCAAGTGTGCTCTGTGTGGTGTGAACCGTAGGCAGCGTGCATGCCGTCTCTGCTGGCTGAGCGCTCGGATGTGATCATCTCATTCCTGTTGTTTTGAAAATGATGTCGTTGCGTTTTTCAGGCTAAATGTGTCATTACTTGCTCCATTTACCCATCTGCTGGCTATCTGCCTACGCTCGCTTTCTTCAGCACGTGTGTCCTCACCGATTTCATTCATTCCTTGCAGAGTAGAATACTAACATTTGGAGAAGGCACCATAAATAAGTTTCTGTGGCACGAGCAGATGAATGAAATCATGAATGGGTTGCTGTTTTATCACTTGTATATATGGATGGCTGGGATGGAGGTTGATTTGCGGCCAGAAAGGGAAGCCACAACAGAAGGACAAGAGGTGTCTCCTGCCCAAACCCGAACACTAATTTGGAGAAGAGTGGAGGAAAAAATAAAGATCTTGTATGATTCCAGGACTGTGTAGTGTAGATGTGTCTGGGGGTTTGGGGCACTGCTGCACTCCTGGTGGTCACAACTGCACCACACAATCCTGGGTTCCAATACAGACCTTCTTTACTGGTGCATCGCATTATATTTGAATATCATCAAAGTTTATTTCAGTAGTTTTGATTCACAAAGTGAAACTCATATACACTGATCCCCTGCTGTATCGCGGTTCAGCTATCGCACCCCCCGCTATATCACAAAAAATTAAATAAGTACATCCTACCTATAGTGTACCTGTAGTGTACTTTGTAGCCAATTCATAACAAAGCATACGGTTTTCAGCAGTCACTACGGTAGACAAAGAGTTTCGCGTTACAGTACTCCGGCCCTGTAAGAAATCATCTGTTATTGGCTGAAAGAGGAGACTCAGCCAATCAGAGAGGGATTTTCATTTCTCTTGGGCTCTGATTGGTTGCTGCTAATGTGGTGTAATCTTGCAAGAACAGCTAGCGTGGGTCCCCGACGCATCTCGGTTCTCTGCGTATCGCGTACCTTACTTGTGGTCCGGTTGTTGTGAGCAAACTTTTTGTAAACTTTGTTTTTGTTTTAAGCTCTATGATGGCTACCAAGCGTCCTGAATCTTCTAAGAAGGGAAGAAAAGCGTTATGTCGCTCGCCATTACGGCTTGAATGAATAGATGGTACACTACATTATTATTATTATTATTATTATGTTACTCATATCCTTAGCCTGACATCCAGCCTGGCCACAGACAGACACCGAATGTCCAAAATTACACACGCTTTATTTCCAGCACAACAACACAGTAAGTACCACAGTGCCTAAACCGGCCAACTTGGTCTCTTTCTTTTCTCCTTCTCTCTTCAGCCACCTTGTCCTCCTCCTCAGGCTCCTGTCTTCTCCCTCCTGACTCTAGCCCCAAGTGGACTGCGGTGGCCTCCTTTATACAGCACCCGGAAGTGCTCCAGGTGCTTCTTGATTAGCATCCGGCAGTACTTCCTGTTGTGGCGGAAGTGCTGTCGACCACCGTTCTGGAGCTGTCCAGGCGGCCCCCTGGTGGTGACCACGTCCTCCCACAGGGTTGAGCGTCCCGGCTCTGTGGCCCCCATGCAACCCAGGAAGGCTGCCCTGTCATGTTCCAGGGAAAATACTGCCCCTCTCCCGGTCCTTCCCGTCTCCCGGCGTCCCGGTGGGGCAATGTCCCCGAACATCTGTCACAGTGTTTACAAAGTGTGTTTTAATAAGTCTACATGTGTTTAAAGCATGTGGGAGGGGTATTTTAAGGCTTGAACTATAAAATAAAGTTTATTTATATGGTCTTTTGTATATCGTGGATTTTCACCTGTCGCCGATGGGTCTGGAACGTAACTTTAGCGATAGGCGGGGGATCACTGTATTATATAGATTCATTACACACAGAGTGATATATTTCAAGGGTTTATTTCTTCTCATTTTGCCGATTATAACTTATAGCTAATGAAAACCCAAAATTCAGTATCTCAGAAAATTAGAATATTGTGAAAAAGTTCACTATTGTAGACTCCTGGTGTCCCACTCCCCTCAGCTAATTAACCCAAAACACCTGCAGAGGTTGTCCTGAGCCTTTAAATGGTCTCTCAGTCTGCTTCAGTAGGCCACACAATTGTGGGGAAGGACTGCCGACTTGACAGTTGTCCAGAAGACCAGTCATTGAGTCCCTCCACATGGAAAGGAAGCCACAAAAGGTCACTGCTAAAGAAGCTGCTGTTCAGAGTGCTGCATCCAAGCATATTAATGGAAAGTTGAGTGGAAGGAAAAAATGTGACAGCAGGAAAAGGTGCACAAGCAACAGGGATAAGTGCAGCTTTGAGGGGATTGTGACGCACGGCCCACTCAAGAATATGGGGGAGATTCACAAGGGGTGGACTGCCGCTGGAGTCAGTGCTTCAAGAGCCACCACACACAGACGTATCTGGGACGTGGGCTACAACTTTCACAGCATTCCTTATGTCAAACCAGAGACCACGTCAGAAGCGTCTTACCTGGGGTAAGGAGAAAACGGACTGGACTGTTGCTCAGTGGTCAAGTCCTCTTTTCAGATGAAAGTCCATTTTGCATTTCATTTGGAAATCAAGAGTCTGGAGGAAGAGTGGAGAGGCACAGAATCCAAGTGGCTTGAGGTCCAGTGTGATGTTTCCATAGTCAGTGATGATTTGGGGAAGCCATGTCATCTGCTGGTGTTGGTCCACTGTGTTTTATCAAGTCCAAAGTCAGCACAGCCTGCCGTCTACTAGGACATTTTAGAATGCTTCATGCTTCCCTCTGCTGACAAGCTTCATGGAGATGCTGATTTAATTTTCCAGCAGGACTTGGCATCTGCCCACACTGCCAAAAGTACCAATACCTGGTTTAATGACCAGGGTATCACTATGCTTGATTGGCCAGCAAACTCTCCTGACCTAAACCCCATAGAGAATCTATCAAGAGGAAGATGAGAGACAGCTGAGCCAACATTGCAGACGAGCTGCAGGCTGCGATCAAAGCATCCTGGGCTTCCATAACACCTCAGCAGTGCCACAGGTTGATCGCCTCCATGCCAGTCATTCATGTGCGTACGTGGATATACTTTTCAGTAGGCCAACATTTCTGTATTAAAATTTTTTTTTATTGGTTGTAATTAATATTCCAATTTTCTGAGATACTGAATTTTGAGTTTTCATTACCTATAGACAATAATCAACAAAATGAAAAGAAATAAAACACTTGAAATCTATCAGTCTGTGTGTAATGAATCTATATAATACATGAGTTTCACTTTTTGAATCAAACTACTGAAATAAATGAACTTTTCAATGATATTCTGATTTATTGAGATGCACCTGTATGTTTACCTCCAACGTTCTCCAAATTGTCTTCTGCAAAATTTCAATTAATAAAATAAATCTCTCTCTCCTTCGACACCTCCCCTTGATGCCTTGTCCATACTCCACCTGACTCTTACTACCCTTGCAGGAAACCTCGGCCTCTTTTATGCCATACCCAGGAGTATTTCTGGTGCTACAGCACTGCACACTGAAAGCACTTCCAGGTCAGGTGGAAGTCTGTTAAAGAGCTCATACTGTCCCCTTATAGTTCCCCCTGGCGACACCTAAGAACACCTACAGGGATGTCACGTGGAACTACAATTCCCAGCCTGCCCTGTGGATATTCTAATGGGTGTTCCAACAGTGGGATGCTGCCACTGTATGTATGGGGGAAAAACACGTCCCAAGGAAGAAGACACCCCCTCTGCCTTTCTGTGTAGGCCTCCCATTCGGGAAAGGCACCTGTACTCATCCTGAAGAAAAGGAATTAACATATCTTAAAGAGGGGTTCAGAGGGTGTGGGTCGTAAAGTCTTATCCAATGAAAACACCGTTAATAGGCATTAGAACTTTGAACCCAGCATATGCAGGCCTGAAAGGAGAACATAACATCTTCTTCTTCATCTTTCGGCTGCTCCTGTTAGTGTTTGCCACAGCGGATCATCTTCTTCCATATCTTCCTGTCCTCATCATCTTGTTCTGTCACACCCATCACCTGCATGTCCTCTCTCACCACATCCATAAACCTTCGCTTAGGCCTTCCTCTTTTCCTCTTCCCTGGCAGCTCTATCCTTAGCACCCTTCTCCCAATATAGTCAGCATCTCTCCTCCGCACATGTCCAAACCAACACAATCTCGCCTCTCTGACTTTGTCTCCCAACCGTCCAACCTGAGCTGATCCTCTAATGTCCTCATTTCTAATCCTATCCATCTTCATCACACCCAATGCAAATCTTAACATCTTTAACTCTGCCACCTCCAGCTCTGTCTCCTGCTTTCTGGTCAGTGCCACCGTCTCCAACCCATATAACATAGCTGGAGAACATAACATAAACATAATAAATAAGTCTTGTCATATAAATGAGCTGGAGACCTCATAAAGGTTTGGGACAGTCACCTGTATATTATGCCCTGCCTGCAAATTGGGTTAAATTGTTCGAGAAACAACTTGTCTCTAATGTCCAAACCAGAACTGCCAACATGTGACCAAGATGGCGGCTTTAAAGGCCTGCACCCGAAGTGATGTCATCGGGACAGAAAGTGATGTCCTTGTTAGCGCCGGAACCTGAAGTGACGTCATCGGAACCGGAAGTGAGGTCTTCGTGGGCATGTGACGGGAAGTGATGTCATTACAAGTGCCGGATCCGGAAGTGACGTCATCATGGGCACCAGAACCCTGTGGGATTTCCCATGAATGGTCTACAGAGGATTGCGAGAAAAAGTCAGAGCATCTCGCCACCCCCTGGTCATTGTCAGTATTCTGGCCCTTTAGCTGACTTCCATGCACATGTGTGCGACAGCCCTTATGACCAACACCGATCAAAAAGCGAACAGGGGCTTCACCGGAGCGTGGTTGAGAGAGGACACGCCATGCAAAACCGGTTGAGACATACAAGGATGTTATAGAATGATGTAGGAAGAACACTGAGGGTACACCTAAGAGATAACCAAATATTTTTACTTTTATTTAATTACCCGCCCTCAACAGGTATCATAGCTAGTTTTGTATAATAAAACCAGGATTGGTGCCTCCATGGTTTTGTCTGGGGTTTGGCAGTCCGAGACGCCTCCTAGTGGTCACAGTAGTAAAAGCAGTCTCTGCTTGTTGACCCAAGGCAAGTACAAATGGGGAATCCAAAGACCCTTGTGCCACCCAACAAATAAAAGCATTGGTGATGTGTATAACTACTGAGGAGAAACCCAACCTCATTTATCCACTGGGTACCACAAATTACATTTATTTACAGTTTTTTTCGCTAAGTTAAAAGTTTTTCAACAGAACACATGTGCCCTTTTGGTGGGACCCCTGTGTGCGCTGAAGGCTTATGGTAACTCAAGTCATCCCACACTGGGCCTGTCACGTTTTTATTGTTACGGTGAATCCCACTGGATTGAATTTAGCTTTTTTGACATTAATCACCAGGAAAATAAAGGCACTCTTAATGTCAGAGTGAAACAAGATCTCTGCAGAGTGGTCAAATTTAAGTGAATTACAAATATAAAACACAAAATGACATAAATAGATGGAGTTCCATACCCCAATTCCCTAACCCTCCTAATCTGGCTCATGTTTTTTGTTAAGCTCTATTCTCCTATAGTGTTGCATGAGGGTTAAGGTTAGGTTAGTGTCCCAGTGTCACACACACACACGTCACCCTCAGACTGACACAAGGCCATTTGACCCGACGAGCCCACCTTTAAGGGTCCATGACGCTACCCTGCTAACTGCCGTTCTACTATGCCACCCTTATTTATCAGTTGAAAGTTTCCATATGTAGCATTTGTATGCATTTAATACTATCTTGATCTCGACCCTGGGACTTATCTTGAGAAGTAGGAGTCATTCAAGGCTATGTTCACACTGCAGGTAACAGCGTCTCTGTTCTGAAATTTGCTTTGCCTCATATCTGGTTTTTATTCATTTATTTTATTTTTTGTTCGACTGTTCAAACTAATTTTACGAGTGTACAGATTACTGTCCTGATGTGCCCCACATGCACTACAAGAATAAAACTGTTTTGCCAGACTGACACGACCAAATAACTACACGCTGGTTGCTGTGCTACCTCACATCGTTTCAGTGCAGGACTTCTTAAGAATTTGTCGACTCACGATGACAAGGAAGAGAAACAGAAAACAGAAAATCGGAGCTGTTGTTTTGAGCGCAGTTATCACTGCCATCTGTTTGTCTGTACCTGTGAACATGAGAGAGGAGCCAGGATCGAACAGGTGAGGTGTCAGTGTTTTGGGGGCAAAATAACAGTTTTGAAAGTCGTGAGAATCTCTTCCTGAGCTGTTGTGCTTCCATGCTGATTTTGTTTTTGTACAAAGATCCAACTTTTCATCTCCTGTGTGACACACATCTGGAATTGAGCTACCGCGTAAACAACGTTTTGTTGTGTTTTTGAATGTCAAATGCAAGGTTGTACATGCACAGTGCAATTGGGCTTCAGGCTGTTGTGGTTTAAGAACAGCACAGTTACTATCAACAACAACAGCTTGGTCATTTTTGTGCGTCCTTAATGGAGTGCAGGCTGAACAACTCAGATTATACCAACCACTGAATACAGAACTAGTACACACAACAATACAGATCTGTCAAAATGCATGGGCAGCAAAGTAGAAACTGATCAAACACAAATGGAGCCCAATAATATCTGCCCATTTTTAATACCGTATATACTCGCGGATATGTTCTCCCACGAATAAGTCGGGACTTGATTTTACTGTATAATTTCTGGTATTGTATAATGTCGGTCGTATAAGTCGAATGCGGAAAACTCACGCTATTGGTCCAAGAGATTACGATATGGTAATGCAACTGAGAGAGTAGCCACGGAGCACACGGCCTTTTTATTCTGTGTATTGTGCCTACGTGACCACACGGTAATACCGAACTATTCCGAAGCGATGATGGAGCGTTCGATAAGAAGAAAATATGAAGCTGGTTTTAAATTTAAAAGTCGTTGAAGTAGCGAAAGAAATTGGTAAATGCGCTGCTGCAACAAAATTCGATACGTATGAGAAACTGATGCGAGGATGGAGGAGGCAGAAAAATTGTCGCATTTTTGAACAGGCGTATAAGTCGGGGTCTGATTTTATGATCGATTTTTTTTTTTGGGTTTCAAGACCCGACTTATATGTGAGTATATACAGTAATTGATGTGCCATGGCCAGTTGACAACGGTGGAGATTCAGATTGGAAAAGAGAAAGTCACTGTCTTGGAGGCCTTGACCATCTGGCTGCCTACCTGCTCCTGGGTTTTTTGTAGTAGAGTCTATCCAGTCTTATGTATCTGTCCATTTAATGTTTCCGATGTCTCCTTTATTCAAGTTGATTTTTCCCTATGCGAGGAGTGCACCCTGGCAGTAGAGCAGCGGGCATCATGTGCCACATGCAGCTACCAAAAAGAGAAACATGATAAAAGAGGTTAATGGTTTAAAAATATTGTGATAGTTTTACGGAAACAGAAATGCAGTCTGCACAGCAAATCAGCAGCTCTAGTCAGGGTATGCTGGACTAAATGTGTGAGTCTTCATCCTTTGACTGGAGGGGCATCTCCATTGATATAGCACATTACCGCACCCACCACACGACAAACCAATTCAGGATCCCAGATTAGGTCCCGAGTACAGCTGTGTGACGGGTGACACCTCAGCACCACACTAGTTAAGATGGAGTGGAACAGTGTGAGGTTTTTTTTATGGTGGCTGGAGTGCCAATTCTGCCACCAACCCCCAAGTTTGTCCCTGCAGGTTGGAGGGCCTACATGCAGGGATGGATGCAGATTAACGTCACACCCAGGATGGAGCAATTACAGGTTAAGTGCCTTGCTCAAGGGCCCAACAGAGCAGAGTCCCTTTTGGCATTTATGGGATTCGAACTAGCAACCTTCTGATTGCCAGTGCAGATCCGTAGCCTCAGAGCCACCACTCCGTCCAGTATAGTAGCAGGTAGACTGTGCCATAGGTTCAGGGCCCTGTAACTAAAAGCTTGATCTGTCACTATTAGCGTGTTGATCCTTGGAGTCCTAATCAGGCTGGCAACTTGAGATTTTAATGTGTGCTCTGGTTTGTAAGTAATGATAAGTTCAGATAAGTAAGCTGGGCCTTGACCATTTAAGGCTTTATATCTGAAAAGGAGGATTTTGAAATCGACTCCAAACTTCAATGGGTGCCAGTGTAAGGACTTGAGGACTGGAGTTATGTGTTCCCATTTTCTAGTTTTTGTAATAATTCTTTCAGCGGCATTTTGAATTAACTTAAAAACTGCATAAAGAACGGTTAGAACAGCCAATGAATAGCGCATTGCAGTAGTCAATCCTATTAGAGATCAATGTGTAAATTAATTTCTCAATGTCCTGCATATTTAGAAAATTCTTTAATCTTCTGACATTTTTAAGGTGGAACATGGTTGCAATCATTAATAGGAATGATAATGTAAAGCATCAAAACTAACAATCATAATTCTACATATTAAACAGAATAAATCTGGACATGTTTTGGATTGGATCACGACTACTACACGTAAAAAATAACTGCAGTGAACCTAGCAAAAAAAAAAAAATGAAACCAAGCTAACCCCGACCGGTACTTGGGGGGGATCCTGAAATCATGTGCAGCAGGATTGCGCCTTGGCAGAGTAGCTCTTGTTGTTTCTTAATTTGAATGTCTGACCACAACTTGTGACAACTCTTCCTCGCTCTCCCTCTTTCCCTCTACATATATAAAGTGATAAGACGTCCATCCATCCAGCGTCTGGAATGTCTGATGAAAAAGAAAAAATCTTACATTTCATGCGTTTCCTGCACTAAACACTTATCCAATCTTTAACACTTTTCCTTAGTTGGTCACTAGAAAAACATTAAATGGGCTTCTATTTTATATGCACATCGATATTTGCAAAAACGAATGTAACACGGGCCTTTTATACTTTTATGCTTAAAAACAAAACGAAGCTTTAATCCGGAGTTATTTTTGCATGTGATTTTCACACGAGTCTAGGCAATTGTTCCTGCTGTATCATCCATTCTCACCCTGAAGAAGTTGGCGTTTTAATGTTACGATTTGTGTTTGTTTTAACGAATTACTCGTCTCTTAGAGATCTGGTTCTTACATGATATATTTGGCTACTGGTTTTTGGGGTTGCAGAACTCAATTTTGGCCTGAGTTTTTGAATTAGGCTTCATTTTCTAATGGTTTTGTGTGTCTTTTTCTAGCACCGTATTTGTTTTCCTTGGTGCCGCTGTTCTAAGCCTTCATTTTTAGTGGTGTTGATGGTGCGCAGTGTTGACTTTCTCGCCACAGCGGGATTAAAGGTCGACACTGTGCTTTTTCCGGTCATTTGAGCGTGTAAATAAATCCAAAGAAATCTTACCGTGTGGTTATTAGTTTTCTTTATTAGTTTTGTCAGAAGAACGAATGAAAAGACATTTTAAAGGTTCCGGACAGCCACCCAGTATAATGTGCCTTGGCCGTAAAAAGGTATTTTTAAAGATAGCGAGTTGTTCACAAGACTTGAGTCCAAAATTGAACTATAGTATATAGTCAAGATGGCGGCTTTAAAGGCCAGTCTAGGAAGTGATGTCGTCGGGGCCGGAAGCAGAAGTGGTGTCATCAAAGGCAGGAACGGATGTTGCGTCATCAAAGGTGCTGGGAACCGGAAGTGACATCATCAGAGGTGCCGGAACTCTGGGGGATTTCCCGAGAATGGTCTACAAGGGATCGAGAAAGACAGTTAGTGCACCCCGACATCCCCTGGTTGGACGTGGAATTGTCATTATTCAAGTGTTACAGACCAGTTTTTTTTTTGTCTTTAATTTAGATTTTTGGTTTAGTGATTCGGTTTGGATGAAAGAGAGGGCAGATTTTTGGTATCGATTCCTCTTCTGGTTTTTGGACGTTCCTCCTCCTGGGCACCTCCACTGTTACTAATTGGCCCTTTTCTCTTTTGGCAAATGTAACGTTTTGGAGTTAAAGGCCGGATGTTATAGAGTTCTTGGAACACAATTTGGCATGGAGCATTAACCACATGCTTGTGAAGAAACAACTTTAACTTGAAAGTATCAAACTTCTCCTTTAATAAATGGGGGATTTGCCATGCTAGTCTTTCCATGTTCAGTGAGACGTATGCCGGAGAAGACATTCAGTCACCCTCCCCTAAGTTGGTGTGAAACGTAACCCCACAGAATGCGTTGACAGCGATGACCTTTTGGATGAGTTCCTCAGAATCGGTGTTTAAAGTGAGAGGACTTGATAAATTACTTTCCAAGCATACATTGTAGATGTCAAGCTGGATCATCTGACATTCTGATCAAGAGTTAGGGTGGTCCTTTACCCGGATGGAAGGCCATGAGGTACAGGCAACCCAGACAGGGTGGTTATGGGTACCTTTCCTGGCCAGGAAGATATATATTGGAAGGACAGGGAAAGACCATCTCTTGGGACCTTGTAGTCTCCCAGTATACCAGGTGGCAGCATCCCTCGGGTAGAACTACACCAGCAGGGCACCTAGGCAACTGTAGTCTTGATGAACAGCCCTGCTGGAGTTTGAGGGTGCCACCAGAGGAAGCTGTGGGGAGAGGACGTACACATTTTTAAGGAGCTTCCTTTTGACCTGGAAGTGCTTCCAGGGTGAAATCGTGTGGCACCAGACATACTCCCGGGTCTGGCATGAAAGAAGCGAGTTGGGGTCAGGGTCCAGGCGAGTTGGGGTCAGGGTCAGGAGGTAGGAGAACAAGGCTGACCTGGAGGAAAGTAGAGGAGAAATCCTATTGGAGTTGAGCTTGTGAATGCTTGTTTTGAAGGAAGGATCTGAACTTTGTGTCTGGAGTCTGGGGGCTCTGGAGTTCCCCCTTTTGGTCACAACATGTAAAATACAGGCTCTGTACCTCCCAGGTGGGCAACGCTGAATTGAATTAGGCTTGAGAATGTTATGGCAAGTTTAAAACAAATACATTTGTCTTCATTGTATACTGTGAATCAGATTTGAAGTCCCTAGTGGAACAATAGGGCCTTCTGTGCAGCTTAGGCCGATGCGTGTTTGCTAACCTGAATCACCACAATAGTCCAAATCACTATGGAATCGAGCTTTATATGTTGTTTGTCTAATTTTACTGCAGATAAGGACTCTCCATGGTGAGAAAAAAAACTTTTATTCATATTGTTTATCTTAATTAAGTTACAAAGTTTTTTACTGGCCCATTATGCCCCCATAATTCCTTAGATAAGGAAAAGGGATTGAGAGCTTAAAAGGCATTTATTGCTGCAGCCTAGACTTTTAAAGATGACCTTGACGGTGCGGCTGCAAAAGGAAGTTTGCAAGGTGATTTGCAGGTTGTTTGTATTTTTCCTTCTGTATCCATTTCAGGGAAGAGAGAAAAAAAAAAAAACGAACAAGTGACGTGGATAATTCTGCTGGACGTGCAATCATGCGGTTGGCCTTGAGCTCTCCCAGCAGAATTTTTCATCAAAGATGAAAGTGTGAAGGCAATCTCAGCACTGAAGGAGTCAACCAAAGAACAAAGTAATGAGACCAGTATGTTCCATTATTAATCAGTGGATTGTGCGGTGATGTGCTACAGGCTATGAATAAAAAAAAAATCTTCTGGTCTCAGACCAGAACTTTAAGCTCATGGTGAGGAATCTCTCGTTTTGCATGCATGTGCTGTCGGTTTATGCTGAAGGTCTCCCTCTCCTCAAAGCTGTCTGAGATCTCAGTTGCCAGAAAAAGCTCTTTTGTGCACATCGCACCATCTTTGGATATTAAATGTTCATCTTGTTTTGTTTTGTTGGATAAATGGGTTTGTCTTGGTTGGGGGGTGGGGGTGGTTGGTTGGTCACCTCCTCTCACATTCTTCTGACACACTGAGATGGGAAGTCTACTGCTAGGGCAGCCGTGGGCCACGTGCGGGTGAACAGCTACCTGTTTGTAATGCTGCTGTCTTGTCTGAGTGTTCTAGTTAATAGTTGTGTCTAAAAGCAGTGAGGGGCAGGATTGTATGTGTTAGTGGTGAGCACTTGAGCAAAGCTGAATAATTGACCATTCGTTGAAGTGAAAAGTATGACAGAACACTGTCCGGTAGTTCTCTGTCATTAGAATATCTGAACAGTCTAGATGAGAACAGGTCATTCAGTCAACAAAGCCCACCAGTCCTGTCCACGTAAAGCTTCTAATATAACATCAAGTCAAGTTTTGAAGTTTCCCTAAAGTCCCACTGTCTACCACCCTACTTGGTCACTTATTCCACATGTCAGTGGTTCTCTGTGTGAAGGAACACTTTCTAATATTGGTGTGAAATTCACCCTTCACAAGTTTCCAACTGTGTCCACGTGTTCTTAATGAACTCATTTTAATGTCACCGTCTCAATCCACTGGACTAATTCCCTTCATAATTTCAAACACTTCAGTCAGGTCTCCTCTTCATCTTCTTCTGCTTAAACTGTAAAGGCTCAGCTCTTTTAATCTTTCCTCATAACGTATCCCCTGTAGTCCTGAATCAGCCCAGTTGCTCTTCTCTGGACTTTTTCCAGTGCTGCTATGTCCTTTTTGTAGCTTGGAAACCAAAACTGCACCCAGGACTCCAGGTGAGGCCTCACCAGTGTGATATAAAGCTTGAGCAGAACCTCATTGGTCTTGTACTCCACACATCAAGGCGCTATATAACCTGACACTCTGTTAGCCTTCTTAATGGCTTCTGTACACTGTCTGGAAGTTGATAGTGTTGAGTTCTCTACGACTCCTACATCCTTCTCATAAGGTGTAGTTTCGATTTTCAGACCTCTCCATTGTGTATTCAGACCTCACATTTTTACTTCCTGCATGTAATTCTTTACATTTTCTTACATAAAATTTCATCGGTCACAAATCTGCCCAAGCCTGTCAGCTGTCCAAGTCCCTCTGTGATGACTCATGGATTCTCGATCTTCAAATCCACCTAGTTGTGGTATCACCTGAAGACTTAACCAGCTTGTTTTTTAAATTCCTATCCAAATCATTTATAGATATTAAAAATAGCAGCGGTCCCAGTTCTGCCCCCTGCTGGACACCACTCTTAACATCGGCCCCTTTCTGATAAGATTCTGCACCCATCTACACACCACACCCTGAGCTCTCGCCTCTTTTTTTTTGATGCCAACCTCTCATGTGGCTCCTTACTAATTGCTTTCTGAAAAATGTTCTGCTTTTGCTGCTGTGGTGTGTCTTCAATGTGGTGAGCAAACCTTCCCTGTAAGGGGGATTAGCAAACTGGGATGGCTGCTCTGGGCTCCACACTTGGGATGCAGCTCTTGGTGTAGCCTTTTTTGGCTGATTTACACTCCTAAGCTGAACCTACGGAGTTAACCAGTGGGGTATCTACGGCTTAGCCTGATAACACATCTCCTGCTGCTCGGATAATAACAACGCAGGTATTGTTAATTCAGTATCGTGTTAGGTTATTCATTACTTTAAAAAGTAATCGGACTATATAACACATGTTACTTTAACACGTTACCCTACTGTTCTTAAGAGCTGCACGATCAGCTCATCAACATATAAATTTAGTGATTTCTGAAAAATGTTCGGAGAGATTATTTTTGCCAGGGGAAGGAGTAATGTGTCCACAAAAGAAATTTCCAGAGGCAAATGTTCAGGCGATGGCTTCTGCCTGTGGCTGCTGAAACAAATCCATGTACAGACAACAAAATCTTTAACAACAGTAACCCAGTTAAGGGTTTACATGGCCACATAATTGGGTTATTTATGGAGAAATCTACCTCAGTTAATCAGTTTTTTTTTCCCCAGTGGCCAGTTTCTCTAATGAACAGTTGCTAACAATATTCATGGTGAGGCAATGTTGATGGCTTAAACTGCCTGCAGTGACCCATCGCGAGACACTCCGTGAACTGTACGCTACCCTTCATACACAGTCACAACCCTGCTGACCCTAAAAGGTATCATCTTAAAAAGAATCGCCATCCTTAATTTAAGAAACTATGCTATATAAGACTAAATCATGACTTGGGTAATAAAGTCTCGGAGACTTCCATAAGTAGGTCACCCTAACAGCCCCAGGTTGTCCTGCACTTTGGGATGTGTGCTACCTTAAACAGTACACGGTGAGTGCCGTGCATACTGCTCCATACTGCCACCTATCACCAGGTGGACTCCTAATGCAGACTCCAAAATACATCATGACAACACAACGTATAACTGCCCGTGAGTGAATATCGTTTCTTTCTCTCTACATGATCTGTGTCTGACAATAGCATTCACACAAATGAGAAGTGATTGAACCGTGTGTGTGATTGTAAATGTTTTAGATGTGGGCGGGACTTCTCCAAATCTCTTTGCATAAAGCCTTGTCTCGCGGGGCTTGAAATTTTCTCTCGCAGGATTTCACTTTCACCAAACAACCAATCTTTTAACTCTCGTGGATACGCCTCTTCATTGTGAAGAAACACTACTTTTCCCTGATGGCAACACGAATTAGACGATCTACAAGTCTCTGACTTAAAGTTTACTTCTGTCATATCACCTACGTCCATATATTCGATCTCTAGTTGCTGTTCCCTTATTTCACCGAGTAGTAATTTCCGTTTGTTAGCGCCAATGCGATCTTTACTATAATTTTTTTTGAGACTTTCCAATTTTAGTACTTTCATAATCTCTAACCTGCTCTCCATGTGTATCCTGCCAACGTTTTTGAACCTCTTTAGGACGTTCTACTTTGTCTTCTACTCTTTGTCTTTTATTTCCGAGCCCGCTTGGAGCTGAGAGCGCAGGAACTGTGACTGACAATAGCATTCACACAAATGAGAAGTGATTGGTTCGTGGGCGTTGTTCTAAATGTTTGAGAGGAGGGTGTGACTTGTCCAAACTCAGACTCCGAAAACTTTAACAGTAACCCGGTTAAGGGTTTACGTGGCCACGTAATCGACTTATTTGCAGAGAAGTCTGCCTCGGATAATCAGGTTTCTCAGACGTCATTGACCCAATTTTTTCAAACCAGATTAAGGGTTTATACGGCATTTTTTAAACCAGTTCTCTCTAAATTAAACAGGTTTTTGAGGCACTTCTGTGTGAAGAGGCAGTGCTAACCGCTGTGTACCACCCTCATCTATCATTGTTCTTTATTTTTTTCATTCCTATGACTCTCGTCTGTTTGGTAGGTGTTATAGAAATGAAACAATTGATGAATCATCGTAGAGATTCCCCCCCTAATACTTGTATCAGTACCGTTCAGTCACTGTTGTTAAATCCACAGCATGCTGAGCTGCCTTTGGTGTTCCCTCTCCTCGAGACATTTGTTTGTTATCTCCGCTCGTTGACGGCGCACCAGCTGCTCCATATGTTTGCCCTCTATACTTCATTATAACCAGCTTCATGGAACAGATGATTATGCCTTAAGGCAGCTTCATTTTCACATCTACAGCTGTGCCTTCCCTTGACTCTGGGTAACTGTGCCACATTGCATTCGGCGTCTGTAGTGGCAGGTCGGAGTGTTTTTTTTTTTTTTTTTGTTGCAGGCATTGTGTGCTAAATCAGTTGATCCAGTTTCCGGTTCACAGGATGCGTGGAAGTTTTTCCCAGCAGCACTGGACATTAGGGCAGGAAACGGCACCGGATTGGACGACAGTCCCTTACAAAGCACAAACTCCCACAACTGTGCTCACGTGGAAGAAGGTGTTCTGGTTTTATGAATCACATTTCCTTTTAGATCACATGGACAGCCAGGCGTGTGTGTGCGTCGTCTACCTGGGAAAAGGGATGGCAGCCAGACTACACGCTATGGAAGGAAGGCAAGCCGGTGGAGGCAGTGTGATGCCGTGGGCCGTGTTCTGCTGGGAAACCTTGGGTCCTGACATTCACGTGGATGTTACTTTGATACGTACCACCTACCTAAAGACTGTAGCAGACCACGTACACCCATTTATGGCCACGGTATTCCCTGAAGACAGGTATCCTGATGACAGAGGCCTCTTTCAGAAAGACAAAGCTCCCTTACCGCATGGCAAACATGGTTCAGGAATGGCTTGAGGAACGTGACAAAGAGTTCAAACCTCGCAGATCTCGGTCTACTCGAGCATCTGTGGGATATGCTGGAAAAACAAGTCCGATCCATGGAGGACCCACCTCGCCACTTGCAGGATCCTCTGTTGACGTCTTGGCACCAGATACAACAGGACAGCTTCAGAGGTCTCGTGGGGTCCGAGCTGTTTGGGTGGCACCTATACAATATTTAATGTTGTGGCTGACCAGTGTCTACTTTCAAGAATTATTTACTTTTATGTCAGTATTTTATAGTTAACATAGAAGGAATGAGGAGTCTCTTGAATTTTTATTGAATTTTGCTCATAGAATTTGTCACAAAAACAATGTACTGTCACGATTCACAATTTAATAAATGCTCCCAAGTTTGATATTTCTTTAATTGCTTAATCTCATGCTAAATGAAGCACGTAGTTGAGTATATTGACTTTAATTTAGTAGAGAACTTCAGTGACAATTTGGCTTTGGCCTCCAAACCCCCCCCCCCCCCCCCCACCAAGAAAGTTTTTAATGAATTTGAAGCTCTAATTAATTCATAATTTATTCATTTTCATATGAGTTCTTTATTTCTGTGTTAATCACGTTTCACATGCCTGAACTTTTATTATACAGAAAATGAAAATTAATATAAGTATTAGGAGAGCAGAAAATCAGTGTTTAGTAACGGATTAAAAATGGCTATTTAAGTTTATATGTAATGAAAGCAGGAGTTTCGTACGTTTGAAGTTTGCTCTGAATTTCAAAGTATTTGTTATTTGTTGTTTGGTTTTATGGCTGGATAACACAAAGTCGAAATCCTGTCTGTTTTCAATAAGAACTTTTTGTATGCTGTGTCGATCGGCAAAACGTTTCACTTTGAAAAGCTAGGGGGCTTCACCCCCTGCTTACTTCGCTCGCCAACCCCCCGGCCTGCGCTTTGCACCAGTCACTTTGCATCTGTGCCAATCGCGTATGTGGATTTCACTTTCACCAAACAACAAATCTTTTAATTCTCGTGGATAAGCCTCTTCATCGGGAAGAAATGCAACATTTCCTTGATAGCAACACGAACTAGACGATCTACAAGTCTCCGACTTAAACTTCAAAGCCAAACAATATCTCCATACTTGTGTCCTATCACCTATCTCCATATATTCGATCTATTTTCGCTTTTACCTTTTTGTCAATATTGCATTGAATTTTGATTGCGTGTTTGGAATTACATTGTGACAACGCAACGTATAACTGCCCATGAGTGAACATCGTTTCTTTCTCTCTACACGAACTGTGTCTGACAATAGCATTCACACAAATGAGAAGTGATTGAACTGTGTGCGTGGTTGTAAATGTTTCAGATGTGCGCAGGACTTCTCCAAATCTCTTTGCATAAAGTCTTGTCTCGCGGGACTTGAAATTTTTTCTCTCGTGGGATTTCACTTTCACCAAACGACAAATCTTTTAACTCTTGTGGATACGCCTCTTCATTGTGAAGAAACACTACTTTTCCCTGACGGCAACACGAATTAGACGATCTACAAGTCTCCGACGTAAAGTTTACTTCTGTCATATCACCTACGTCCATATATTCGATCTCTTTTCGCTGTTCTGTTATTTCACTGAGTAATAATTTCCGTTTGGTTGTGCTAATGTGATCTTTACTGTGATTTTTTTTTTTTTTTTGAGACTTTCAAATTTTCATACTTCCATAATCTCTAACCTGCTCTGTATATGTATCGTGCCAACGTTTTTGAACCTCTTTACAACGTTCTACTTTGTCTTCTACTCTTTGTCTTTTATTTCCGACCCTGCTTGGGGTTGAGAGTGCAGGAACTGTGACTGACAATAGCATTTACATGAATGAGAAGTGATTGGACCGTGGGCGTTGTTCTAAATGTTTGAGAAGAGGGTGTGACTTGTCCATATCGCTTGGCAAAAAGTCTCGTCTCACAGGACTTGAAATTATTTCCTTTTATAATAGAAAGATGTGTTTGTAGCTGCCATTGTCTCTAGAATTTTCTATCTCGTACACTCGTTCATTCTTTCATCATGATTGCAGTCCTACTAATTGCATCTTGCTGACATTATTCTGGGTGGTTTCCTGCATTATTAACTGCGTAGATAATCTTAGTATGTGTGTGACCACCCTAACCCACTCTCACCTTGGAGTACTGCACTCTCTACACATCCTTCTGCTGATACCAACATAGGAGAGACATCCCCACCCATAATTACAACAGCGCAAGTGAGCAGAGAGCTGAGGAAACTTCGTGCCAGCAAAGCAGCAGGTCCAGATGGAGTATCGCCACGACTGCTGAAGGTCTGTGCATCAGAGCTGGGGGGTCCTCTACAGCGCATCTTCAACCTGAGCCTGGAACAGGGGAAAGTCCCGAGGCTTTGGAAAACATCTTGCATCACCCCAGTCCCAAAGGTATCACGTCCTGGTGAGCTGAATGACTTCCGGCCTGTCGCTCTAACATCACATGTGATGAAGACCATGGAGCGGCTGCCTCTTCACCACCTCAGGCCACAGGTCCACCACGCCCTCGACCCTCTGCAGTTCACATACCAGGAGAAGGTGGGAGCGGAAGATGCCATCATCTATATGCTACATCGATCCCTCTCCCACTTGGACAGAGGCAGTGGCGCTGTAAGAGTTATGTTTCTAGACTTCTCTAGCGCCTTCAACACCATCCAACCTCTGCTCCTTAGGGACAAGCTGACAGAGATGGGAGGAGATTCATACCTGGTGGCATGGATCGTGGACTATCTTACAAACAGACCTCAGTATGTGCGTCTTGGGAACTGCACGTCTGACATTGTGGTCAGCAACACAGGAGCGCCACAAGGGACTGTACTTTCTCCGGTCCTGTTCAGCCTATATACATCGGACTTCCAATATAACTCGGAGTCCTGCCACGTGCAAAAGTTTGCTGACGACACTGCTATCGTGGGCTGCATCAGGAGTGGGCTGGAGGAGGAGTATAGAAACCTCATCAAGGACTTTGTTAAATGGTGCGACTTAAACCACCTACACCTGAACACCAGCAAAACCAAGGAACTGGTGGTGGATTTTAGGAGACCCAGGCCCCTCATGGACCGCGTGATCATCAGAGGTGACTGTGTGCAGAGGGTGCAGACCTATAAATACCTAGGAGTGCAGCTGGACGATAAATTAGACTGGACTGCCAAAACTGATTCTCTGTGCAAGAAAGGACAGAGCCGACTATACTTCCTTAGAAGGCTGGCGTCCTTCAACATCTGCAGTAAGATGCTGCAGATGTTCTATCAGACGGTTGTGGCGAGTGCCCTCTTCTACGCAGTGGTGTGCTGGGGAGGCAGCATTAAGAAGAAGGATGCCTCACGCCTGGACAAACTGGTGAGGAAGGCAGGCTCTATTGTTGGCATAGAGCTGGACGGTTTGACATCCGTAGCAGAGCAACGGGCACTCAGCAGGCTCCTATCAATTATGGAGAATCCACTACATCCATAAACAGTGTCATCTCCAGACAGAGGAGCAGTTTCAGTGACAGACTGCTGTCACTGTCCTGCTCCACTGACAGACTGAGGAGATCATTCCTCCCCCAAACTATGCGACTCTTCAATTCCACCAGATGGGGTAAACGTTGAACATTATTCAAGTTATTGTCTGTTTTTTACCTGCATTTTTTATTACTCTTTAATTTAATATTTTTTGCTGCTGGAATATGTGAATTTCCCCCTGGGATTAATAAAGTGTCTGTCTGTCTGTCTGTCTGTCTGTCTATTTTATTCAGAATAATTCATATGTTGCTATGAAAATGATTTACGCTTATTTTGTGAATCGTTTGCTGTTGTTTTTGCGTTCCCATTGCCGCTGTGCATTACACAGTTGCTGGTGGTGTCCTCGACGACGTCATCTGATGCAACTCTCTTCATCATCCATTATGTTAACAAATACAACCAACAAATGCACATTAGCCAAATCTATTGCGACTAAAATCAGAATAAAGTCGGAAGAACGAAATGAAAGCATCCTGATCTTCATCTACCAAGAAAAAGAGACAAACACTCATAAAAAGAGCAGCTCAATACAGATTTTATCTATAATCCTGAAAGAAAAACTGGGAATCATTAGATTGTGCATGGAACTTGTTTCAGGGTGGCGTACATTTTGCAGTTATTTTAATCGCAGCAACTCATGTTTCAATTTTTTTGTCACTTTTGTTCTTGGCAGTCATTTGTTTGTTTTCAAAGCTGTGAAGGAAAAAGGAAGCATTTCAAAGTTGTTCATCATTTACAAATGTATTTAACGTAAACATGTTGCAGTTTGTTTTTTCTGTGTTGATTACTGCATTAATTATTGCTTTCCTCAGCAAAAGGAAGCTTTTAGAAAACAGTATTCTCATTGGAAAGGTCCGTTGTTTTGACTATACAGTACGTTGTAACCACAAGGGGGTGCCACTGAGCCACACACAGACCACAGGCACAGGTGCAGGTTTAAATAAAGGATTTTATTTGCCCCAAACCCCCTCTTCACAAGAATACCAGCCAAATAAATCAATTCACAAATCTCTCCTTCCACCTCTAAGCGTGTGGGCCACTGTCTCCCGACTCTGACTGCAGTCCAGTGAGGTGGTGGGCTCTCTTTTAACGCTTTCAGGGCAGATGTTGACTTTTGTTGAAATTGAGGTGCAGGACAAAACTCGCCGTTACATTTTAGCTCGACTCACTTTGCTAGAAGGAAAGTTAGCAGATTTGACCGAGATTCATGAATAGCGAAGAGCAAACGACTTCTAAAACAGCATCCACATCTGGCGAGTGACCAAAGCGAATGCGCAAAGCAAAATACTCTGTGGACGACATTTTGTGTATTATCGCTGAGTCGGACTCCGATTTTGATGCAAGTGATCTGGAGATGGAGATCGAAAACGAAAGTGAGGTGCCAGTGTTGCTGAACACGTTCGTGTAGCCGATGAACCTACTGCAACGTTCATCTGGGAGGTCAGGCACTAAAAATAAGTGGTACAAACCAGATTGCCACCGCTGCCCAAGCCCACCTGATGTGTTAAGACAGCCAGGCAGCTAGCCTGCCGTGCACACCTGATGGCCATTGTGCCGCCCCCATGCAGACACTGTTGCCAGAAACCTCAAAAGGGTGCCAACAGCAGCCACAGCATGCAGCAACAGACGTCTTGTGTTGATTAATATGTGAAGCCATTGCTTTGTGTGCTTTTCAGAGGTTTTTTTTAGAAGAAACATTCGGCTTTCAAAGAGTTAAAGTTGACCTGGCAGGTTTCCTGTCCTAAGCCCTCCAAAGCACTTCTGAGTCACGTGGAAACCAGGATGCTCTCCCCCTGGTAGCGACTTCTGGTGGTCCCCAAAGACCCTGACAGGGCTTTGTCTCCGGACTTCTATTTCCCATGCTGCAATGCAGGTGTCTTTAAAACTGGTCCAGTTTTGGTGAACACTGCGGCTTGTCGTGTGGGGGAGTGAACTGCTCTCAATGAGCCCATTCACCCAATCCTTCCATTATGGCCCCCTGGCTGGATAAGAGTCCTTCCTTTATCCCGACCAGGATTCCGATCCTTCCAGGCACCTACAATATATTATAGAAATTTTGGACAAATTAATTTTCTTGTTTCAGTTATTGTAATGACCTTGGTCCAGTTTTAATGACGCCGGGTCTTGTGTATTGCGCTGTGGAATTGTTTGTTCTTTAAGTCCTGATTCTGTGTTTTCCTTTTGCAGTCTGGTTTCCAATTCTCAGCACGTTTCTCTTTCCTTCTTTGTTCTGTACCTCTGTTTTGCACCCTTTTGTGTCTTTGGCTTTCTTACTTTTCTAGCATTTCGTGTTGCTTCTTGATTGCTCACACAGTCATAATAAAACATTAAAATTAAAGTGACACTAGCTTAGTCTTTAGTGACTTCAAATTATCATTTGTAGGCTTCAGACTAATTACTTAATTTTAAGTGTGTGTATTGTATTAGTGAAACAGGACAGTGAGGAGGGCTCTGCCCAGCTCTCTACTCCTGACGTCACTCTTCCCCGTTCCCTTGGCCCGCAGCCTCTCTCTCGGATTGGCACGCAAGCGAACTCTGATTCTTAGCGCAATGAGAGAAGATGCAAAGTCAACCGGAATGTTCAAGCAAATTATAGAAAAAAAAACTCTAAATCCGTGAAGTAGTCTCTCGTGAAAAACGGACAGACATACAAACGGGTCTAAAAAACTATTAAGAAATTTTGCGCTTGGACCACTAAATTTTTAAAACCGTTTCTTAGTGAGCACCTATGGGCCACAGGGTAACCTCCATTCCAAATTTCAAGTCCCAAGTCCTCATGGTTGGGGAGACTTTGTGATGAGTGAGTCAGTGGTATTTGGATTTTATATATATAGTGTATATATATATATATATATATATATATATATATATATATATATATATATATATATATATATATATATATAATAATGTGGTGGATGTTTGGAGCCCTTGCCTGACGCCCCTCTGGTGGAAGGACTGGGGGAGACAGCATCTGCAAGGCACTACCTCCCCTGGGTAGTGTCCTCCTGGGTGACTGTGGCACCACGGATTCCCACAGGGCATGCTGGCAGTTGGAATTTGGTGTAGGCCTGCTGGGTTCCGTGGTGGCTGCCAGGGGGAGCTGCAGAGCCTTTTCTTGAACTTCCGTCACACCTGGGAGTAATTCCAGGTAATGCTAATGAACCACCTGGAGCACTCCAAGGAGCAACATAAAAGGGGCCGCCTCCCTCCATTCGGAGTTGGGAGGAAGGAAGACACAGGTTGCTGGGAGAGAAGTGGCGGTGGCTAAGAAACGGAGAAAAAAGGGACTGAGCATTTTGTGCTGGTACTTTTGTACTCTGCTCCGTAGTGTGGAGCAAAGAAAAAGCGCTGGCCACTTAAATAATAACATGAGTGCTGGACATCATTGGTGTCTGTCTGGTGGTCCACTATATAAATATATATATATATTATATTATATTATGTTTTATATATAACTATGCAACATTCCATGATCTGCTTCTCGCAAATGAAGAGGGCACCGTGGCGGATGTTTGCTGAATGGCAGACCAACCACAAGCGTTACCTGGTAGGTAACCATCCACACAATTCAGGTCGGGACTCGGACTATGAATGCAATGAATATACATATACAGTGCATCCGGAAAGTATTCCCAGCGCATCACTTTGTCCACATTTTGTTATGTTACAGCCTTATTCCAAAATGGATTAAATTCATTTTTTCACTCAGAATTCTACACACAACACCCCATAATGACAACGTGAAAAAAAGTTTACTTGAGGTTTTTGCAAATTTATTAAAAATCAAAAAACTGAGAAATCCCATGTCCATAAGTATTCACAGCCTTTGCTCAATACTTTGTCGATGCACCTTTGGCAGCAATTCCAGCCTCAAGTCTTGTTGAATATGATGCCACAAGCTTGGCACACCTATCCTTGGCCAGTGTCTCCCATTCCTCTTTGCAGCACCTCTCAAGCTCCATCAGGTTGGATGGGAAGCGTCGGTGCACAGCCATTTTAAGATCTCTCCAGAGATGTTCAATCAGATTCAAGTCTGGGCTCTGGCTGGGCCACTCAAGGACATTCACAGAGTTGTCCTGAAGCCACTCCTTTGATATCTTGGCTGTGTGCTTAGGGTCGTTGTCCTGCTGAAAGATGAACCGTCGCTCCAGTCTGAGGTCAAGAGCGCTCTGGAGCAGGTTTTCATCCAGGATGTCTCTGTACATTGCTGCAGTCATCTTTCCCTTTATCCTGACTAGTCTCCCAGTCCCTGCCGCTGAAAAACATCCCCACAGCATGATGCTGCCACCACCATGCTTCACTGTAGGGATGGTATTGGCCTGGTGATGAGCGGTGCCTGGTTTCCTCCAACCGTGACGCCTGGCATTCATACCAAAGAGTTCAACCTTTGTCTCATCAGACCAGAGAATTTTCTTTCTCATGGTCTGAGAGTCCTTCAGGTGCCTTTTGGCAAACTCCAGGTGGGCTGCCATGTGCCTTTTACTAAGGAGTGGCTTCCGTCTGGCCACTCTACCATACAGGCCTGATTGGTGGATTGCTGCAGAGATGGTTGTCCTTCTGGAAGGTCCTCCTCTCTCCACAGAGGACCTCTGGAGCTCTGACAGAGTGACCATCGGGTTCTTGGTCACCTCCCTGACTAAGGCCCTTCTTCCCCCGATCGCTCAGTTTAGATGGCCGGCCAGCTCTAGGAAGAGTCCTGGTGGTTTCAAACTTCTTCCACTTACGGATGATGGAGGCCACTGTGCTCATTGGGACCTTCAAAGCAGCAGAAATTTTTCTGTAACCTTCCCCAGATTTGTGCCTTGAGACAATCCTGTCTCGGAGGTCTACAGACAATTCCTTTGACTTCATGCTTGGTTTGTGCTCTGACATGAACTGTCAACTGTAGGACCTTCTATAGACAGGTGTGTGCCTTTCCAAATCATGTCCAGTCAACTGAATTTACCACAGGTGGACTTCAGTGAAGCTGCAGAAACATCTCAAGGATGATCAGGGGAAACAGGATGAACCTGAGCTCAATTTTGAGCTTCATGGCAAAGGCTGTGAATACTTATGGACATGGGATTTCTCATTTTTTTTATTTTTAATAAATTTGCAAAAATCTCAAGTAAACTTTCTTCACGTTGTCATTATGGGGTGTTGTGTGTAGAATTCTCAGGAAAAAAATGAATTTAATCCATTTTGGAATAAGGCTGTAACATAACAAAATGTGGAAAAAGTGATGCGCTGTGAATACTTTCTGGATGCACTGTATATATAAAATATAATATGCACAGACAGTGGGGCCACTTCAACCTTGACATGTCTTTGGACTGTGACAGGAAACAGGAGAACATGCAAGCTCCATGTAGGGAGCCCCCTGCCGCTTTAGTAAATTGATGTCCGTCCATCCATCCATCCATCCATCCATCCATCCATCCATCCATCCATCCATTATCCAACCTGCTATATCCTAACTACAGGGCCACGGGGGTCTGCTGGAGCCAATCCCAGCCAACACAGGGTGCAAGGCAGGAAACAAACCCCGGGCAGGGTGCCAGCGTAAATTGATGTGATTTTTTTTTTTCTCTCATATGTGTCAATTACTTTAGAATGACATTAATGCAGAGTCCAGACATTAATGCTTCTGACATTTTCTAATTTCTTCCATCGTCTTCAAGGTGGGTTTCAGCTGAATATGCATTGTTCTCCTGTGTCACCTCTAGGGTTTCCTTCTTCTCTGTTGAAAGTCCCCAGACTGACCCCAGTACTCCTGACGCCGGGCCTTGACAAATTCTACACGCATTTGCTATTGAGTTTCCCCACTGCGTTGCTAATATCCATTTGGAATGATGAGAAGTGATTAGATTAGCACCTTTTTGAGACCTGAGGTCGGAGGGAAAGAGCGACGTGGGCCTCATCGCCCAGACCGAGTGTTAGAAATACGTGGGTGGTGGCATGTGTGTTACCTGCGCGCTCCGTTCTAGAATGCTTCCTCATTGCAAAAAGCTCCTCTCCACCCAGCTCTACCAACCAGAACAAAATTCAAAGGTTGGCCTTGTGCCCTCGGGTCTCAGAATTAGCCAACCTTGGCTCGGCCTTATTTGCTTATAAATATGTGGAGTTTAAGGCGACCTGCGTAGCAGTAGGAAGCTGCACCGCCCCTGGAGTGTTGCTTTTGAGAACAGAAAAGTTGCGACAGTGTTTCTGCTTTTCTGCAGTAGATAATCAGCAGTCTTGACAGCACTTGTTAGAACAAAGCACACTGAGCAGAGTGTAAACACACACGGCACACATGCCTCATGTCTCTGCTATTACGGCGCTGGGGCCCTCCTAGTCCCGACTAGTCTTTAATCATTGCATACCTAAAGCTGGAAGACTTGCTTTTACTTTTCTTCTCGCTTTTAACCTTTGCACAGATTCATAAATTATGAGAAAACTCGGGACCAGGGTTACCATTTATGAATCTCTTGGTTCAAGGTGCTTATCTGCACTCATCAGTGCACTTCTAAATAAAACTTCTAGGTGGAAGATATAAGACCCCCCAGTCCTGTTATTCACCATAAAACCTGGATGTTTGGGCCAGGCCAGTCCTTGGGTGGGATATCAACCAGGAAATCTGGTGTGGCCAGCAGTGAGAGGCTAACCCTGTGGAACGCAGCTCCCCTTTGCAGTGATGGGGACACTGTGCTCTAAAAATGGGCGCCATTCTTTGTATGAGAGATAAAAACTGAGGTCCGAATTCTCAGTGGTAGGGGTTCCCCCCCCCCCCCCCCCCCCCCCCCCCCCGATGTCCTGGCTGATTGCCCATCATGGTCTGGACCCTAATCATCCCCTGTCCCTGATTGGCTAACTGTCTGACTCTTCCCTTCACCACTGCACTTTAGCACAATCTGGACGAGGACAGGCCATTCCGCCCAACAAAGCTCGCCAGTCCTGTCCACTTAAGTCGAGTTTTGAAGGTCCCTAAAGTCCAATAGTCCACCACACTACTTGGTCACAAGACCTTTTCCCAGAATTCTGCAGGCTCTCTGAAGTCCTGTAATCTGGCCATCCTGTTTTTGTGGTGTTCATCTTGCATTGTGGCCTTCTCTGTGTTTCTGTTCATGAAGTCTTCTCCTGATAGTCGTCTCTGACACACACACACACACACACATCGGCCCCCCGAAGATACTTTTAATTTGATGTTCAGTATCTCTCAGTCCTATTCAGATACCAGTGTGATGGTATTCTCATGGCCAGCAGGTGGCACACTGTAGCAAAAGAGTGTTCAGTTTTGGGTGGTAGTGCTTTGGCATGGGAGCAGATAAAAAGTCATTTGAGAGCCGTGTGTGGTATGGAGCTGCACTTGCAGATTTATAGTCCAAATATTTGATCTTTTTAAAAAAAATATATGTATAAAAAATCTGATGGGAGGCTTATGTCAGAATAGAAGCCCGGGAGCAAACTTGTTTAACCCTGTGGAGATGTGGCAGTCACCCCCTTTAGGCCGTTCAGTTTGAAAGAGAATGGCGACCGGGTGTCTGATGCAGGTTCATCTTTTGTCTCGTCTGTCCACAAGACCTTTTTCCCAGAATTCTGCGGGCTCTCTGAAGTCAAACTCTGATCTGGCCGCAGTGCAGGATTTACGTATAAGCTACACAAGCTATAGCTTAGGGCCCCCGCCTTCTTGGGGGGCCCCCAAAACAAATTGTCCGAGTGAGCAATTGTCATATATACTTAAATATACTACAGCATTATTTGTCCCAATCAGGCCCGGCCATAGGCATAGGCGAAGTAGGCGACCGCCTAGGGCCCCGGCGTCCGGGGGGCCCCGGATCGACTCCTTGGTCTAATTTTCACGCATTTCACAGAGCTTCCAGGGGGGATCCGCCCCCCTCAGGGGTCCCCTGGACATCCCTTTCGCCTAGAGCCCCATAATACCTAAGACCGGGCCTGTCTGGCCATCCTGTTTTTGGGGTTTGCACCGTGCAGTGTGGCCTCCTCTGTATTCCTGCTGTAGCATTCAGTGACGTTCCAGTCTGAAGACCAACCACCACGTGGACTCCTCATGCCAAGCTAGTCGGTCTTATTTTTTCTTAAGGCAACTGCCCGCATGCAGAGTAAAATGCTTAGCCTCGTGCAGAACATTCTCAGTGCCCAAATTACAAGAAAAAGTCACCACTGCCCTTGTGTCTTATCACTTATCGTCTTTGTATTAATTGTCGCAGTAAACCCGTCTGCCTGTGAAATCAACACACTGGCGGCTCTTGGTTTCATTTCTTGTAAGTCGCTGCTTCCCAGCCAGGTTTACTCTTTTTATTTTTATTTTATTTATTTTTTTTCCCTAGAGACGTTATCTTGTCAGCTTGATGGTGAAGGTAAGTTTGCTGATAAATTAGAAAAACAGTACGTCCCGTTAAATGAAAGATCGCAGGGTGTCTCTCTTTTTTTCTTGAGTGTGACGTCTTTTGAGTTATTTTTTATTTTTTTTTTTGTTTTTATGATGAAAGCTGCCAAATGGAACTCTGCCCCCGAATCTAAAGATGAAAACAGAAAATTCTTTGCTGTGTGAAACTGATGATCGTTGACGAAGTATTCCTTTTTTTATTTGGTGAGAAGCGGGGACTCTGATTAGTGTATCTGTGCCTGTCACATGACTGGATGATTTGACATGTGAATGACGTGAGATTTGTGTCGTGGAGGTTTGGGTATTGTTTCCTGCTGTCGTCCGTTTTGGTCACCATGGACCCCTCTGTAATGTCAAGGGATGGGTGAGACTCGAGGCGTCTGTTACTAGTGGAGTAGGACGAGGGGTTGAATCTAGGTGAGACCAAAAAATGATTGGCGTGCCAACTGGGCAAAACCCCATTTTAATACGCTGCCACAGGAAGTAAATTGGCAGTTGCTGTCGTGTGGGTAGCTCCGAGGCGTCTGTGTGACCTTCCTCGTGGCTTTGTCACGTCTGAATTGAGCGTCCCTCCTTTATACCGGCGGGACTTCTTTGGCTATGTTGCCCTCAAGCGGTGGTTTCATGAGGATAAGAGGGTAGAAAGGAGACAAGACTGTTAGTGACTGCACCCCTTCTCATTTCAGGGTGGTACTACATACATTAGATTAGATTCATACCTAGTGGCATGGATCGTGGACTATCTTACAGACAGACCTCAGTATGTGCGTCTTGGGAACTGCAGGTCTGACATTGTGGTCAGCAGCAAAGGAGCACCACATGGGACTGTACTTTCTCCGGTCCTGTTCAGCCTATATACATCGGACTTCCAATACAACTCGGAGTCCTGCCACGTGCAAAAGTTCGCTGACGACACTGCTATCGTGGGCTGCATCAGGAGTGGGCAGGAAGAGGAGTATAGGAACCTAATCAATGACTTTGTTAAATGGTGCGACTCAAAACACCTACAACTGAACACCAGCAAAACCAAGGAGCTGGTGGTGGATTTTAGGAGGCCCAGACCCTTCATGGACCCCGTGATCATCAGAGGAGACTGTGTGCAGAGGGTGCAGACCTATAAATACCTGGGAGTGCAGCTGGATGATAAATTAGACTGGACTGCCAATACTGATGCTCTGTGTAAAAAGGACAGAGCCGGTTATACTTCCTTAGAAGGCTGGCGTCCTTCAACATCTGCAATAAGATGCTGCAGATGTTCTATCAGATGGTTGTGGCGAGCACCCTCTTGTACGCGGTGGTGTGCTGGGGAGGCAGCATAAAGAAGAGGGACGCCTCACGCCTGGACAAACTGGTGAGGAAGGCAGGCTCTATTGTTGGCATGGAGCTGGACAGTCTGACATCTGTGGCAGAGCGATGGGCGCTGAGCAGACTCCTGTCAATCATGGAGAATCCACGGCATCCACTGAACAGGATCATCTCCAGACAGAGGAGCAGCTTCAGCGACAGACTGCTGTCACCGTCCTGCTCCACTGACAGACTGAGGAGATCGTTCCTCCACCACACTATGTGACTCTTCAGTTCCACCCGGGGGGGTAAACGTTAACATTATACATTATACAAAGTTATTGTCTGTTTTTCACCTGCATTATTATCATTCTTTAATGTAATACAGTATTATTTATTGTATCAGTATGCTGCTGCTGGAGAATGTGAATTTCCCATTGGGATTAATAAAGTATCTCTCTATCTATCTCTCTATCTATCCATCCATCCATCCATCCATCCATCCATCCATCCCTCCCTCCCTGACGCATGTACGTCAAACTAAGGTGGCCTACCGTCACACCTAAAGGTTAACATGTGCGCACACACACGCAGATCGTATTTGCACAAGGACAGGAGTGCCAGGGATATCCTTCTGAAGATGGCACCCCAAATGCATCCTGTTTTCCTGTTGCCCCTTGCTGATAAGGATCCATTTGTGCAACACTCCACTTCTGGTACCACTTATCACGTTTTTGGCTTCTGTATGGCATTTTTGCATATTCTGCCCATGTCTATGTAGGCCGTTCCTCTCACGGTCCCCAATACATGCGTGTCCTGCTACTTGGTGCCTCCAGATTTGCTCATGGGTGGGTGGGTACACAGTGGGTGTGATCGAACCCACTGCAATGGACTAGTGCCCTCTTGTTTTCCGCCTGATGCTGCCGGGATAGGCTGAGGCCTTTGTAGTTGGATTTAAGGAGGCTGACGACTGAATGAATCAGTTTTGTAATTTATTGTTTTATGTTACACATCTTGAACTGTGCGCCTGAACCTGTTACTGCCTGAGTACACCACAGCTTCCCAATACACAAAACAAACAGAAAAAATGTTCTAAATAAATGGACGTAGTGAGAAGTCAAGTAAAATGGCCCCTTTTATTGGCTAACTAAAAAAGACTGCAATATGCAGGCTTTCGAGGCAACTCGGGCCCCTTCTTCAGGTGTCATTTTACTTATCTCACTACATTCATAATGGCTAACTCGGTACAACACCCTCATACTATAAATAAATGGACGGAACTTTGTTTAATTGATGCTTTTTAAGTTAGACGTGAAGTGGATTCAGAAAGTATTCAGCCCTCTTCACTTTCGGTACACTTCGTTTTTTTGTGTTACAGATTTGATTTTTGTGCCTCGCAGTTAGGAGACCCGTCTGGGTTTGCTTCCCAGGTCCTCCCTGCGTGGAGTTTGCATGTTCTCCCCGTGTCTGCGTGGGTTTCCTCCCACAGTCCAAAGACGTGCAGGTCAGGTAGATTGGCGATTCTAAATTGGCCCTCGTGTGTGCTTGGTGTGTGGGTGTGCGCCCTGCGGTGGGCTGGCACCCTGCCCGGGGTTTGTTTCCTGCCTTGCGCCCTGTATTGGCCTGGATTGGCTCCAGCGGACCCCCGTGACCCTGTAGTTAGGTTATAGCAAGTTGGATAATGGATGGAAGGATTTGATTTTAGAATGTCAAATTGCTATTTCTACCCATAGATGTAAAAACCCATAATAACAAAGTGAAAATGTGCTTTCAGAAAGGTATTAGAAATGAAAAACTGAAATCTCTCCTTTACAGTAGCACTGAAACCCCTGATTTAGTACTTTCTAGAAGCTGCTTTGGCAGCAATTCCAGGTTTTGTCTTTTTGGGTACTGGGGGGCTCTGCCCCCTGTTCGCTTCGCTCGCCCACCCCTGGGTTTGGTTAACCGGGTATACAATTTTAAGAGGTTGTTATTTTCAAGGGAATTGTTACATATGCATTATTTTCATCTATCCATCCATCCATTATCCAACCCGCTATATCCCAACTACAGGGTCACGGGGGGTCTGCTGGAGCCAGTCCCAGCCAACACAGGGCACAAGGCAGGAAACAAACCCCGGGCAGGGCACTAGCCCACCACAGCATTATTTTCAATATTTGAAGGGCGGCACAGTGGGTAGCGCTGCTGCCTCGCAGTACAGAGACCTGGGTTCACTTCCCGGGTCCTCCCTGCGTGGAGTTTGCATGTTCTCCCTGTGTCTGCGTGGGTTTCCTCCCACAGTTCAAAGACATGCAGGTTAGGTGGATTGGCGATTCTAAATTGGCCCTAGTGTGTGCTTGGTATGTTTGTGTGTGTCCTGTGGTGGGTTGGCACCCTGCCCGGGATTGGTTCCTGCCTTGTGCCCTGTGTTGGCTGGGATTGGCTCCAGCAGACCCCCGTGACCCTGTGTTCGGATTCAGCGGGTTGGAAAATGGATGGATGGACAATATTTGAAATTAACTTTTCATCAATATCGCATTGAATTTTGATTCCGTGTTTGGACTTGCATCGTGACAGCGCAACGTATAACTGCCCGTGAGTGAATATCGTCTCTTTCTCTCTAATAAATAAACCGACTTTTTCGAATGTTGTCTTCTTCACTTAGTCATTGACGTGTCATCTTGAACTATAAAATTATTGTTCTGATAATATTTATAAGAGCTGAGAGTGCAGGAAGTGTTTCTGACAAAAGCATTCACACGACTGAGAGGTTAGATGACGGTGGTCTTGTTTGAAAATAGTTGTAAGTCGGGCGTGACTTGAAAGAATCTCATGTTAAAAGTCTCCGTCTCACGGGACTTCATACCGCAACAGCGTTTTTGTAATCTTTTAATTGTCGCTGGCAACACGAATTAGACGATCTGCAAATTTCTGGCTTAAAGTTTAAATCTGAACAATAGATAGATAGATACTTTATTAATCCCAAGGGGAAATTCACATATTCGGTCTCTTTTCGCTGTTCCGTTATTTCACTGAGTAATAATTTCCGTTTGTTTGCGCTAATGTGATCTTTACTATCATTTTTTTTTGAGACTTTCAAAATTTTCATACTTCCATTATCTCTAACCTGCTCTGCATGTGTATCACGCCACACGTTTTTGAATTCTTTACGATGTTCTACTTTGTCATGTACTCTTTGTCCTTTATTTCTGATACCCCTGGCGTGGTTAAATCTCTTAAATCTCATGGGACGTATAAATGTCTCTCCAAGATTATTTTTTTTTATAATAGAGAGATGTGTCTATGAACTTTGTACTCCTGGATTTGGGTAGTTTATCCCATCCTCTCAGGCTCTGTTAGGTTAGATGGGACGCGTCTGTAGACTGCCATCTTCAGGTCTCTCCACAGATGTTCTTGAGTGGCCTACACTTAAAACCCCACAGGACATTCAGAGACAGGCCTGTCCTGAAGCCACTCCAGCATGATCTTGGCTGTATGCTTCAGGTCATCGTCACACTGAGAGTGAACCATTCCCCCCGCTCCTAACCCACAGACTGAGGTGCCGTGCACGCCGGAGCAGGCTTTCTTCAAGGACCTCTCTGTATTTGGCTGCCTTCATCCTTCCCTCTATTCTGACCAGTCTCCCTGGAGCCACCACCATGCTTCACTGCAGGGATGGTAATAAGCAGCTGATGAGCAGTGCTTGGTCTACACCAGACAATGTCCTTGGAGTTCTGCCTAGAGACTTCAATTTTTGCCTCATCAAACCCAGAGGGTTTTTGTCCTGTCCATGTTTTCAGGGCCCCTTACATGCATAATTGATGGAGTGCTGCTCAGATGTTCTTCCTTCCGACGTGTTCTGCCATCTCGGCAGCATTCATTTGCAAGCCCTGTTCTAGTAAGACGCGGTCAGTCCTGTAAATCCAAACTGATTTGTCTCATCTTTGTTTATTTCAGAGGAGTGGGACGGCCTCGTTTGAAAATCCTGACCGGAATGCCACATGTGTTCGCATGATAGGTAAGATGAGCCAATCGTATGGTGAAGTGTTAATTATTCTAAAAATGATTTTGCACATCAGAGCTGAATAGTATGGATGTGTGACGGTCGACATGGACAGAGGCGTGAAGCCACCGTTCTGTTGATCTTTGCAGTTCGTTTACTTTATTTGACCCAGTGTGTTTAGTTTGACTTTAAAAACTATTGAAGTTGGTCACATGACTGAGTGTCCTGTTCGTTTTATCGGTGTACATGATAAACATTCTATACTTTACTGTACTTGATTGTATATTTATTGTACAGTACCATTGGTTACATTGTACTATAAAGTCTTTTCCTGTGCAATGCCCCGTGGTATTACTGGAGTGTGCTTTACATGGAAGTACTGGATGGGCTTTTCTATAGCAATTTTTCTGATCTTGATTTTTAATTTTGAAGAAAGATCCGTTTTATTTTTTTGGTTTTGACTTTTTCCTTGATTGTGCATACCTCCCAGTCACTTCGCTCCTCATGCTGTCTCTTTCAAGTCAGTGAAGATTGTGATTTTAAAGTGATGTAGTGCTTAGTACAATACAATACAATTTATTTTTGTGTAGCCCAAAATCACACCAGAAGTGCCGCAATGGGCTTTAACAGGCCCTGCCTCTTGACAGACCCCCAGCCTCAACTCTCTAAGAAGACAATGGAAAAACTCCCAAAAAACCCTTGTAGGGAAAAATGGGAGAAACCTCGGGAAAGGCAGATTTCCAGGTAGGCTGGGTGTGCAGTGGGTGTCAAAAAGAAAAAGGGGGTCAATAAAATACATAGAACAGAACAAATCCTCAACACAATATAAAAATAAAAATTTTACAAGTATGGAGCAGAATTTAACAGTAGATGATATCACATAAGAAGATTTGGATATATTTAGAGCTCTGGAGACCTCAGCCATCAATCTGCCTCCCCCATTTGGCCATTCCATGGCTGAAACAGCGCTGGGCCAGCCAATCCGATGACAGGACCCCTCTACCCCACGATTCCTGCGATTCTCCATCAGGGATGACTTTACCTTAGGCAGGCAAAACAACTTGACAGGTGGGCTGTGGCACCAAGTGACACATTTGAGTACCGAGAAGAGAAACCGAATAGGTGAGGGTTAGTAGCAAATTATAAAGATCACGTTACTTCTGTTTTAGTGCTAATGACTAACAACAGAGATGCAGTCTGTTCAGTTAATCAGCAGCTCTAGTCAGGGTGTGCTAAGCTGAAGTAGTGAGTCTTCAGCCAGGATTTAAAAGCTGAGACCGAAGGGACATCTCTTATAGTAGCAGGCAGACCAGTCCACAGTTTAGGGCCCCATGTAACTAAAAGCTCGACCTCCCACTGTTATTTTATTAATCCTTGGAATCCTAAGCAGACCGGCATCTTGAGATCTTAATGTGCGCTCAGGTTTGTAAGTCATAAGTTCCGACAAGTAAGCCGGACCTCGGCCATTTAATGCTTTATATGTTAAAAGGAGGATTTTGAAATCTGCCCTAAATTCTCTTTAGCAGTAGTTAGCTTCAATTTCTGGTCGGTGCTAACGTAAGGACCTTTGCCGATGACTTCTGATTCTTGTCTTGCCACTCAGTTTCGGTTTCCAGTTTTTGATCTTACGGTTTTGACCCCCTGACTTTGTCTCTGCCTTTGTCATCATCACCTGTAACTAAAAGCTTGACCTCCCACTGTTATTTTATTAATCCTTGTAATCATAAGCAGACCGGCATCTTGAGATCTTAATGTGCGCTCTGGTTTGTAAGTCATGATAAGTTCCGACAAGTAAGCCGGTTAGTGCCATTGCCTCATAGATTTATTCTTTTGGGTTCAAAGCCTGCATCCAGTTGTTGTCCCTGTGAAGTCTACGCGTTCTCGCCATGTCTTAGTGGGTTTTTCTCCCCCAATTTCCTAATCCCTGCATATTAAGTTAAAGGGGCACTGGTCCCTTATGAGTGTGTGCCTGCAATGAATTGGCGCCACTGCAACCAGGATAGGCTCCAGCCCCCTGTGACCCTGAATTGTATCAAGTGGATTTGGGAATGTCTGTTCTTGCTATATAGCTTAACATTAAATTACAGTGTCATCTTAATCAGTATTTTTTGTTATTATTGCTTAAAGGAGGCCGTGCTTTTTATCTTATTTCAGCAGTCTGACTACTTAGTGCCTTGAACAAAAATGTGAAGATTCAGAACAATTTTTTTTTTTTAATTAGCCAGAGTAAATGCCGCTTTGATAAATGAGTCTTGAGGCAGCAGTGACGCACGCAGTGTACCACATCTCAGACACCAAGGTCGTTTAGATAACGTGGAATTTCTCAAGGAAACCTACTGCTAATTGTGTTATGAAACTTGAGGGTTCGCAAGCACAAAGTCCCAAATAAAAATGTCCACTAGAGGGAGAAACCCTCAAACCCAGCTAGTAACAAGGGCAAAAAAAAAATTCAATGCAAATAAAAGATTTTTTCCTTTAAAAAATGCTCTGAACAAAATGCAAGTTCTGTGAAGCCCAAAAGGCAAAAGAAAGGACTTACCAGCAAAGGTAATCCAAGGCAAATGGTGTCCCACTAGAAAATCCAAAGAGTGGTCAAGAACAGAGCAAAAAATGTCAAAATATCCAATAAATCACAAAAGCACAGAACAAATCACAAAGAAAAGCTCACCAACTCCTAAGCGCATTGGAATGAACCGCAAGGGACTACTGTGGGCGGAACTCGCTCGTTATGGTGATAGGCAGGTGGAACCACCCACAAAACACAAGGAACGTAAAACAAGTGCAAGGAATAAAGCAAATCTATATATATGTATATTTATATATAGTGAAGACCGACATCGTCCACGAACACACCAAGACAACTATGTCCAAAACACACTCTCTTATTGTGTTTTCTCCTTCCAGTACAGCACAAATCACTCACATCCATCCATCCATCATCCAACCCGCTATATCCTAACTACAGGGTCACAGGGGTCTGCTGGAGCCAATCCCAGCCAACACAGGGGGCAAGGCAGGAAACAAACCCTGGGCAGGGTGCCAGCCCACCGCAGGGCACACACACACACACTCTAGGGGCAATTTAGGATCGCCAATGCACTGTCCCAGATGGATGGGGACCCTACCCAGCCAGGACGCCTGGATGGTCCCCGTGATGGACAATACCTTCCCTGTGCCACGTGGGGGCAGCTGCCCGGGTCTGCCTATGGGCCACTGGACCGGAGCTGGGACGCTTATCCCTACTGGAGGACGTGGCCACCACCAGGGGGTGCCCGGACGGTTGTGAAGTCCCAGATGGCAGCACTTTCGCCACACCAGGAAGTGTTGCCGGAGGAATTCCCAGGGGCACCCAGAGTGCTTCCAGGGGCTCTCTTGACACTTCTGCCACACCAGGAAGTGTCGTCAGGGGGAGCACCTGGAGCTCATCTGGGTCAATTATATAAGGGACCGCCTCCCTCCAGAAGCTGAGCCAGAGTTGGGAAGAAGGAGACGAAGCTTGTGAGGAGGGGAGTGGAGGTAAAAGGAAAAGAAGAAGAGAAAGAGAGAAGGAAGAAAGAGTGTTGGAGGAAGGCATTGTGGTGCTTAAAGGAAATAAAAAGAAGTGTTTTGGACATTCTGGTGTCTGTCTGTCTGTGTCCGGGGGTATGCCTTCCACAGAACCTAACCTGCATGTCTTTAGACTGTGGGAGGAAACCCACGCAGACACGGGAAGAACATGCAAACTCCACACAGGGAGGACCTGGGAAGCAAACCCAGGTCTCCTTACTGCGAGGCAGCACCACTACCACTGCGCCACCGTGCCGCCCAAATCACTCACAGTCCTTATTAATTCTTCTCCTGCCGCCTCCACTCCTCTCTTGTCAAGCTCCGTCACGCTACCTCCCAGCTCCGGCTCCCAGAATGGAGTGAGGCGGCGGCCCCTTTTATCAAGTACCCGGATGTGCTCCAGTTGCTTCCGGGTGTCTCTGTCTTCTGGATTGGCAGCACTTCCTGTTGTGGCGGAAGTGCTGTAGTCCATGTTTCTTGGAACGTTCGGGCGCCCCCTGGAGGTTGCCACGTGCCCCAACAGGGTGGAGCATCCCAGCTCTGATCTTGTGGCTCCTCTGTACCCCAGGGCAGTAGCCCTCTCGCGTCCCGGGGGAGGTATTGGCGCTCTCTTGGTCCTTCCATGCCCCAGGCATGCTGATTGTGCAGCCATCTATCACAATATATATATATATGTGCGTGTGTGTGTGTGTATATATATATATATATAATATACTAGCTGTGCCCACATAGTAATGCAACAGGACAAACTTTAAACATCAGTAGACGTTGTCACTGTATCTGATCGTGTTCAGCTCTGACGGGAGAGCGTTCCCCGCATGGGGAGAAAAGCACATGGCCGTGATATCTGTGGCAATCAGCAGCTACTGTCTAAAACACATGGAGCTCTGATCTCTCTCTCAGAAACGTCAAACGTTACTCCTCAATAATCTGTAGATGATAATGTAAGCTGAACAAACAGGTATCACTAGCTAAGCGGAGGCGAGGTGCACTCCAACACATGGCGACAGGTAGAGCGACTCGAACAGAGGCTGGCGAGTAAGTGAGGAAGGCCCCGCCCCCCTGCTCTTGGCGCACAGCCACTCTCTTGGATTTGCATAAATACATCGGGACCGCAAACTAACTCTGGAAAGTTCAAGCAAATTATAGAAAACAACCCGATCTAAATCTGTTAAGTAATTCTCTCGTGAAAAGCAGACAGACATACAGACAGAACGCACTTGGACCACGAAATTTTTAAAACCCGTTTCTTAGAACACCTATGGGCCAAGGGTAACCTACATTCCATATTTCAAGTCCCAAGTTCTTGTGGTTCGGGAGATTTCGTGATGAGTGAGTCAGTGGTATTTGGCTTAAATATATATATTATATATTCACGGCATTCGTAGTCTGTGTCACAATCTAATTGTATGGGTGATTACCTACCAGGTAACGCTTGTGGTTGGCCAGCAAGTCTGCTAACATCCGCCATCTTTTGCTAAGATTTTATTAATTGATAAAAAAAAAAGCACCCATGCTTTTATTTTATGAGTGATGTATGAGAGACTTATTTTTTACTTTTTAGTACACTTTTTAACTTAATTAATACGCGTGTTTTTTAAAAAGTATTTTTTATATATATATTCAACTTTTTAGTCTTGGGTTTGTTTCAGTATACTTTTGTAACCAATATTTTAACACCTCCTTTAATAGTTCTATCCGTTACTAGTGTCATCAATTGGTGAAATCTTGAACTATTCTTCATATGAAAACTTCATTTCTTAATTAACATGGATTAATTGATCAATTAGTGAAACTTATTATTGATTCATATATTGTCATTGGAAGTGAGCAAATGTGCAAAAATTCAAGTCGTTTGGACAATAGGAAGTGGGTTCAATATTGATTATAAGATTTGTACCAGACAACATAGAGGTGAAGTTAAGAGGCGTGATAAAAAGTACAACCACCAGATACTCTGTGGCATCACTGGGACTGCCCTCTGGTGGTCTTGAGTCCTACCTTTTGAGCAGATCCTACCTTGCGGCCTGGCGACGAGAGATGTCAAGGGTGCACCAAGGATCAGTGCTGGGCCCTCTGCTCTTCTCTCCACACACCTCCTCGCTAGGCCCCATCATCTTTCCTATCAGTTCTATGCCAGTGAAAAGCAGCCACAACCTGACGATCCCACCAGAGGACCACACGGTATCGAATGGAATGTCTCCATGTCTCACTGGATGAAGGAACACCATCCCCAGCTCAACCTGGCAAAGACGGACCTCCTCCTTGTCCCAGCTCATCTCTCTATTCAGCACACTTTTTCTGTACAGTTTGGCTCACCATTGCCAACACTTGCCAAGTTGGTACTCTTGATGGCCAGCTGTCCTTTCCCAACCACTGTTAGCTATGGCAACCACATCTGCAAGTTCAGACCATATCTGACACAATATGCAGCACACCTCCAGGTTCTGATTTTGGTCTTGCCACGTCTGCACTACGTCAACTCTCTGCTGGCAGGTACACTGGCACACCAGTCTCTGCAGATGACTGAAAATGCAGGGGCACATCTGGTGTTCAACCCGCTGAGGTGGGCACATGTCACTCCTCTTTTCAGATAACTACATTGGCTCCCTGCAGCAGTACATATTATGATCAAATCCTTGGCGCCTCCTGACCGAGTAGTCAGTGGGTCCGCGCCTATGCATATGGAGTGGGAGAGCATCACAGGACAATGATAAACAGTTGGGGTACCAGCTTGGCAACTCCGTATAATTGAATGGCAAGAAAATGGAAGAAAACGTGCAGTAATTGTGGAGAGGTCTTTACAGAGTTGAGTTCAGGACAGAACTGGCAAAGAAATGGCAGAGGTTCCAGTTTTCAGTCCTCCCGGCGGGAAGAGGTGGTTTCAGGGGGACGGACACTGGAAGTGGGGTCAGTGGTCTTGTAGCCATCAATCATCTAGTCGGCAGAGGGAAGAAGAGAGGACACAGCGCCAGCTGCTGGTAGAATTACAGTCACTAGAGCCCTTCAGCTGTCTGTCATGCACACGCTTGTGACAGTAGACACTTGTGACGTCCTTCTCAAACACTCGGGTCAGGTGATGCCACCTCTCCATGGTATCTAATCTGAGTCGTGACTCTTTTTTTTCTTTTCCCCCCAAGTGTTTCATGTGCTCTTGTCTGGTGGAACGAGCTGCCCACCTCCATTCAGAAAGCTTGACCCCCTCAGTGAGTTTAAGACGTGTTTGAAGACCCTCTTGTTAGATGAATTAACTGATATGAGCTCTTAAGGTTTTGTAATTTAGGAATCTGAACTCGCTTGCTTTCTTCTCTCAGCTGTTCACTTGTGATGATCCTTTTTGTCACCTTGCCCTGTCACACTTGTTCCCAAACAGTCCCCCAGACTGATGTTTACTTGGTCATGTTGACCTTTTTTTGTAAGCTGCTTTGTATAAAAAAGCGTCCTCTAAGCCAATAAATGTTGCTGATTGTGAAAGGCACTATATAAAGTAAAAATTGGTCAACGTCCAATCAGATGTTTGCTTGCTTGGCTGTCATAGTATAAATCTTCACTTCCCAGTTGGAAACCGTCTTGTTTTTCTTTTTATATAAAGTATTACGTAGACGTATATAACCGTATTATTTAGCTAAGGCATCCATGATGAAGGTTTTGCTTGCATCGTGTAAAACAAAGTAATGAAGTGAGTTGTGTTTTCATGTATTTCTGACAGATGAAGCAAATCTGTTCTCGTGTGGCCCCTCTGTGAGTTTCATAAGCATGTATTTAGTAAAAGACACACGGCTTTCTCCAGGCACGGTGTATTCCAGGATGAGGTGGCACGCGTCCATTTAGGTTGAACATGAACTGATTTCAATCTGCCTAATTAAAAAAGCAGCTACACAATACGCACGCTGGTGGAAAAAAAAAAGTCAATCCTACTCCGCTCCTACTTTCCCTTGGAAAAGCTTAAATTTAAAAAAAAGAAAAAGGGACTTTGTGAAAAATGTAGCTTTTTGTTTTAATTTATGCCCTTGTGCAGAATGGTGGGGAGTGTGGTGGTCTCGCATCCCTTTGATTTTCAGCTGGAGAAACACCTTCTGCGTAGTTTGCATGCTCTGCTAGTGTCTGTGTGAGTTTCCCCAAGACCTCTGTGCGTGCCTTTCTTCTTTATACCGTCCCGAAGATCGAGCAAATGTTTATAGTGTGTGCTTTACAGATTGGTGTTTTTTTCAGTATATTTCTACAGTGTGAGCACAGATAACATTAGAAGACTCGAGACGAGAACAGGCCATTCAGCCCAACAAAGCTCGCCAGTCCTATCCACCCATTTCTTCCAAAAAAAATCAAGTTGAGTTTTGAAAGTCACCAATGTCTTACTGTCTCCCACACTACTTGGTCGCTTATTCCAAGTGTCTATTGTTCTTTATGTAAAGAAAAACTTCCTAATGTTTGTGTGAAATTTACCCTTCACAAGTTTCCAACTGTGTTCTTGATGAACTTATTTTTAAAGTCACCGTCTTGATCCACTGGACTCATTCCCTTCATAATTTTAAACACTTCACTCAGGTCTCCTCTTAATCTTCTTTTTCTAAACTGTAAAGGCTCAGCTCTTTTCATCTTTCCTCCTAACTCACCCTAGTAGTCCTGAATCAGCCTTGTTGCTCTTCTCTGGACCTTTTCTTGTGCTGCTATGTCCTTTTTGTAATTGGAAACCCAAACTGCACCCAGGACTCCAGATGAGGCCTCACCAGTGCCTCCTGTGACTTGTACTCCACACATCAAGGCGCTATATAACCTGACACTCTGTTAGCCTTCTTAATGGCTTCTGAACACCATCTGGAAGTCGATAGCTTAGAGTCCACTACGACTCCTAAAACCTTCTCATAAGGTGGACTCTCGATTTTCCGACCACCCATTGTGTATTCAAACCTCACATTTTTACTTCCTATGTGTAATTCTTTACATTTACTGACATTAAATTTCATCTGCCCAAGCCTGTCTGCTATCCAAGTCCTTCTGTAATGATATAACAGATTCCAAATTATCTGCTAATCCTCCTATCTTGGTATCATCTGCAAACTAAACCAGCTTGTTAGTTATATTCCTATCTAAATCATTTCTAGATATTAAAAATAGCACTGCCCCCTGCTGGTCACCACTCTTAACATCGGCCAGTTCTGATGAGGTTCCTCGCACCAGCACCCTCTGTGTCTGAGCCAATTTTGCACCCATCTAAAAACATCACCCTGAACTCCCACCTCTTTTAATTTGATGCCCACCCTCTCATGTGGCACCTCATCAAATGCTCTCTGACAGTCCAGATCAATCATACCATCTGCTCCACTTTGATTGTATCCTTTTGTTGCCTCCTCATAGAATTCCAGCATGTTAGTAAAACACGACCTCCCTCTGCTGACCCCACACTGACTGTTCCTAATACCTCCTGTCCTTGCCATGCGCTGCTCAATCTTATCCTTAATAATTCCATCCATCCATCCATTGTCTCCCGCTTATCCGAGGTCGGGTCGCGGGGGCAGCAGCTTGAGCAGAGATGCCCAGACTTCCCTCTCCCTGGCCACTTCTTCTAGCTCTTCCGGGAGAATCCCAAGGCGTTCCCAGGCCAGTCGAGAGACATAGTCCCTCCAGCGTGTCCTGGGTCTTCCCCGGGGCCTCCTCCCGGTTGGACGTGCCTGGAACACCTCACCAGGGAGGAGTCCAGGAGGCATCCTGATCAGATGCCCGAGCCACCTCATCTGACTCCTCTCGATGCGGAGGAGCAGCGGCTCTACTCTGAGCCCCTCCCGGATGACTGAGTTTCTCACCCTATCTTTAAGGGAAAGCCCAGACACCCTGCGGAGGAAACTCATTTCAGCCGCTTGTATTTGCGATCTCGTTCTTTCGGTCACTACCCATAGCTCATGACCATAGGTGAGGGTAGGAACATAGATCGACTGGTAAATTGAGAGCTTCGCCTTGCGGCTCAGCTCCTTTTTCACCACGACAGACCGATGCAACGCCCGCATTACTGCGGATGCCGCACCGATCCGCCTGTCGATCTCACGCTCCATTCTTCCCTCACTCGTGAACAAGACCCCGAGATACTTGAACTCCTCCACTTGGGGCAGGATCTCGCTACCAACCCTGAGAGGGCACTCCACCCTTTTCCGGTTGAGGACCATGGTCTCGGATTTGGAGGTGCTGATTCTCATCCCAGCCGCTTCACACTCGGCTGCGAACCGATCCAGAGAGAGCTGAAGATCACGGCCTGATGAAGCAAACAGGACAACATCATCTGCAAAAAGCAGTGACCCAATCCTGAGCCCACCAAACCAGACCCCCTCAACACCCTGGCTGCGCCTAGAAATTCTGTCCATAAAAGTTATGAACAGAATCGGTGACAAAGGGCAGCCCTGGCGGAGTCCAACTCTCACTGGAAACGGGTTCGACTTACTGCCGGCAATGCGGACCAAGCTCTGGCACTGATCGTACAGGGACTGAACAGCCCTTATCAGGGGGCCGGTACCCCATACTCTCGGAGTACCCCCTACAGGATTCCCCGAGGGACACGGTCGAATGCCTTTTCTAAGTCCACAAAACACATGTAGACTGGTTGGGCAAACTCCCATGCACCCTCCAGGACCCTGCTAAGGGTATAGAGCTGGTCCACTGTTCCGCGACCAGGATGAAAACCACACTGTTCCTCCTGAATCCGAAGCTCGACTATCCGACGGACCCTCCTCTCCAGGACCCCTGAATAGACTTTTCCAGGGAGGCTGAGGAGTGTGATCCCTCTGTAGTTGGAACACACCCTCCGATCCCCCTTCTTAAAGAGGGGGACCACCACCCCGGTCTGCCAATCCAGAGGCACTGTCCCTGATGTCCATGCGATGTTGCAGAGGCGTGTCAACCAAGATAGTCCTACAACATCCAGAGCCTTGAGGAACTCCGGGCGTATCTCATCCACCCCCGGGGCCCTGCCACCAAGGAGTTTTTTGACCACCTCGGTGACCTCAGTCCCAGAGATGGGGGAGCCCACCTCTGAGTCCCCAGGCTCTGCTTCCTCATTGGAAGGCATGTTAATGGGATTGAGGAGGTCTTCGAAGTATTCCCCCCACCGACCCACAACGTCCCGAGTCGAGGTCAGCAGCGCACCATCCCCACCATATACAGTGTTGACACTGCACTGTTTCCCCTTCCTGAGACGCCGGATGGTGGACCAGAATCTCCTCGAAGCCGTCCGAAAGTCATTCTCCATGGCCTCCCCAAACTTCTCCCACGCCCGAGTTTTTGCCTCAGCAACCACCAAAGCCGCATTCCGCTTGGCCTGCCGGTACCTATCAGCTGCCTTCAGGGTCCCACAGGACAAAAGGGTCCCGTAGGACTCCTTCTTCAGCTTGACGGCATCCTTCACCGCCGGTGTCCACCAGCGGGTTCGGGGATTGCCGCCACGACAGGCACCGACCACCTTACGGCCACAGCTCCGGTCAGCTGCCTCAACAATAGAGGCACGGAACATGGCCCATTCGGACTCAATGTCCCTCACCTCCCTCGGGATGTGGTCGAAGTTCTGCCGGAGGTGGGAGTTGAAGCTACTTCTGACAGGGGGCTCTGCCAGACGTTCCCAGCAGACCCTCACAACACGTTTGGGCCTACCACGCCTGACCGGCATCCTCCCCCACCATCGAAGCCAACTCACCACCAGGTGGTGATCAGTTGACAGCTCCGCCCCTCTCTTCACCCGAGTGTCCAAGACATGTGGCCGCAAGTCCGACGACACGACCACAAAGTCGATCATCGAACTGAGGCCTAGGGTGTCCTGGTGCCAAGTGCACATATGAACACCCCTATGCTTGAATATGGTGTTCGTTATGGACAATCCGTGACGAGCACAGAAGTCCAATAACAAAACACCGCTCGGGTTCAGATCAGGGGGGCCATTCCTCCCAATCACGCCCTTCCAGGTCTCACTGTCATTGCCCACGTGGGCATTGAAGTCTCCCAGCAGAACGAGGGAGTCCCCAGAAGGTATGCCCTCTAGCACCCCCTCCAGGGACTCCAAAAAGGGTGGGTACTCCGAACTGCTGTTCGGTGCATACGCACAAACAACAGTTAGGACCCGTCCCCCCACCCGAAGGCGAAGGGAGGCTACCCTCTCGTCCACCGGGGTAAACCCCAATGTACAGGCTCCAAGTTGGGGGGCAATAAGTATACCCACACCTGCTCGGCGCCTCTCACCGGGGGCAACTCCAGAGTGGTAGAGAGTCCAGCCCCTCTCAAGGAGATTGGTTCCAGAGTCCAAGCTGTGCGTCGAGGTGAGCCCGACTATATCTAGCCGGAACCTCTCAACTTCGCGCACTAGCTCAGGCTCCTTCCCCTTCAGAGAGGTGACATTCCACGTCCCAAGAGCCAGCTTCTGTAGCCGAGGATCGGACCGCCAAGGTCCCCGCCTTCGGCCACCACCCAACTCACACTGCACCCGACCTCCTTGGCCCCTCCCATAGGTGGTGAGCCCATGGGAAGGCCTTAATAATTCCTTCCATTAATTTTCCTGTGATGCATGTTAAGATTGTCACTCTGTTGAATTCATCCCACCTACGCTTCAGAACAGCTCATCCATCTGAAGTTCGGCCTGTTCAGGCCCAGTCAGTATTTTGATGGGAGACCATCTTGGAAGAGCTTGGGTTGCTGCTGGAAGAGGTGTTGGTGAAGCCAGTAGGGGGCGCATACCCCGGGGTCTGTGTGTGTGAATCAGTGACGGGGACACTGTGCTGTAAAAATGACGCAGTCCGTCGAATGAGACTGAAAACCGAGGTCCCGACTCTCTGTGGTCATTAAAGACCCCTGGGCATCCTTCGTAAAGAGTGGGTTGTATCTCGATGTCCTAGCTAAGTTGCCCATCATGGCCTTGTCCATTCTAGCCCCCCAATCCCCCCTAAACCCATCTCCCTTCAACGCCTAATAGCTAATGTGTGGCGAGTATACTGGTGCAATAATGGCTGCTGTCGCATCACCCAGTGGCTTACCGACTACACCACTTTCTTTGAGAAACATGGGGGGGGGGGAGAAACAAAAAGCCACTGGGCCCCCCCGAGGTGGATCCCCTCTGTCTATGTAAAGCACTTCTGAGGAGCAAGAAAAACACTATATAAATGTAATTATTATTATTATTGACATTAAAATTTTGACGTTGGTATTCATACCCACTTTCAGACCTCACCCACTGCTACCAGAACGGTTCAGAAGTAAATTACGGGTCATTCCAAAACCCCACCTTCTACTCGAGCCTTCCTGGTGTGCCAGGCTATCGCACCCTCTTAATATCTATAAAGTCCTGATTGTGTTGAGCCAGTAAGGGCAGTGGAGGTGAAGGGCACGTCATGTCAAAGCAATGAAGGGGGTGTCGGGAGGCGTAGTAGAGACGCAGAGACAGATTTAGGATTTGGAGTATCATTTTATTTCAGGGTGGCACAATGGTGCAACAGCTCAGGTCACATTTTTGGACTAGTTGGTTCCAGCATAGCTGGTAGATGCTCAGCCTCGTGTGTGGCACCTTCTCAAATGCTGACAGTCGAGATAAATAATATCGTACACGCCACATGTATCCTTTTGTTGCTTCCTCGCGGACGTCCAGTATGTTAGTAAAATGCGGCCTCCCTCGTCTGAATCCGTGCTGACTGTTCGGCAAAACTCCTGTTCTTGCCATGCGTTGCCCAGTCTTGCCCTTAATAATTCCTTCCATTAATTTACCCGTGATACACGTTAAGCTTTACCGGTCAACCGTTTTATGTTACAGGATGATATTTGCCATTTTTCTAGTCCTTCGTAATTTCCCCAGTGCACGCGTCAAGGGTTGATATCGGTGCTCGTTAACCTCCGTAAGACCTCGAGGATGAATACTGTCTGGCCCTGGTGAGTTGTTTGATTTCAGTTGGTTTAATCGAACAGTTATGGGATGAGCTCTTCATGCCTGCCAAAGATGGTCAGAATTTGACCTGTAGTTCATTCTGTGATAACCAGTATGCTTTACATTTTGCCCTCTTCATATTTGTCTCAATGATAATTGAGCCAAAAGATAATTTTTTTTTTTTTTATACAAGTGGGTAAGAAAGTTTTGGACATCAAAATACTCCAGCTGTAAGAACGTTAACGCAAATCTCCCTCAAGTAACCAATCTCTTTTTGTTTAATAATGGCTTAGCCGTGGAATCGAGTAGGCTTAAGAGCATAAAGAACTGCTTGATATAATCCTGAACATGCCAACTCTCCGAATGCCGCGGTTTTTTTTTGTCTCCGCCAAGGCTTTTGTAGACCGCTTTGTCCCGTCCCGTCTGTCAAAAGTGGAGGCCCGCTGTTAAAGTCCTGAATGGATGTTTACAGAGAAACGCAGAGGCCCATTTGCAACCAACCGTTGGCGCGCTCGTTTGTAAGTAACTGACCACAACTCAACTCCCCACGATCCTGTAAAGGATCAAGAGCTGTTTGGAAAATGAATGGAGTGATGTGTACCTGTCGTTGTAAAATGGAATGCGGAAGAGTTGCACACCCATTTTTATCGTTGCATTACTCGTGTGGATGTTTGTATCTCTTGGTGACCTGACAGATATTGGCTCTCCAGGCTTTTTCACCAGTAATGATGGCTTTCAGTATTTGAATTTGGTTTTAACTGGTTTTAAGTCGGTTCTGTGGCACGGTCTTTTCAAACTGGTTTTTAATCCAGTTTCAGGAGTTCACATAAGACCCTCTCACCCTATTGCTTGGAAACAATTGCGACTTTTATGGGGAGATTATTGCTGTGATGTGGTGTATGGCATGGCACACCAAGGAAGAGTGTTTGAGGGCGAAGTGAGGTGCGTTTGGGAATTCACGGGGGACCCTCTCCTCCCGCCTTGTTGCTTCAATGCAGTTATGGTGTGGTGCACCAGCGACTAGGGAAGTGGTGAATGAAGGGTGCAAAGTGAAGTGTGTTCAGGAGTTCACAGGGGACACCCACCTTATTGCTTCGATGTGTTGTGGCATGGCGCACCAGGGCGGCATCTATGGAGAGCAATGCAGTGCGAAGTGAGGCCTGTTTGGGAGTCCATGTGGGACCCTCCTGCCTTATTGCTTTGAAGTGATCACGACTTTATAGTGGGGGGTGGGAAGGAATTATCCCTTCAATGCAGTTCATTAACTCTTTGAGGGCTGAATATTTTTTCCAAAACATGCAGTCTTCTGAAAAGCACCCAAGGCAAGGGTCTCACACATAAATCAACCTAAAATATCAGTTGCTGGGTGCTATGGCCGCCACTTCACAGTCTCTTGTGGCTCGAGACCTTCACGGGCGGCAGGATGGCTGGCAGGAATGCGTGGCAGGCTGGCGGGCAGCAGTCGCTGTCACAGTGCACCACAATCTGGTTTGTACCAGTGGCGGTCTTCATCTACACAAATATGTTCGGCACCACGATTAGCTGGAGATCGATCAGTTGATGCCGGTTCCTCACTTTCGTTTTCGATCTCGATCTCCAGATCACTTGCGTCAGAATTCGGTGATAATACATTCAGCGTCCAATTTGGTGATAATATACAAAACGTTGTGAACAGAGTACTTTGCTTTGTGCTTTCGCTTCAATCTCTCACCAGATGTCGATGCCATTTTTGCCGTTGTTTGCTCTTCATTACTTCCACAATTACATGGGAATCTCGGTGAATCCAGCGAAGCTAACTTTCCTTTAAGCAAAGAGAGTCAAACTAAAACGTAACGGCGGGTTTTGTCACTGTTTACAGTTGCTTACTGCTCTCAACACCTCCTGCTGACAAAAGTCGACATCCGCCCTGAAAGAGTTAAGGAGGTGGCTATGAAGAGTGATGCAGTACAAAGTAAAGTGTGTTCGGGAATTCACATGGGCCCCTCCTGCCTTATTTCTTCGAGGGGATCACGAATTCATGGTGGGGGGGGGGGGGGGGGGCAATTACACTGGTGGACAAGCATTTTGCTACTGGGAGTCTTTCACTTTTACTTTAACACATTTCACTTGCTGACTCCAAATCTTAAAACTGTCCCGTTTTTTAGTTATGATGTTCCAGGTCTTGGACAACTAGGGTGACTGGACAGTAAAGGCAGATAACCATTTTGATAAATGCTGGTAATTCCACTAGGGATGCCATTGAGATTTCGCCACACATTACTGACAGCTGTGAGTTGTTTACCTTTAATTTTTTTTTTAAATTATTAATTTTTAATTAGCAGATAAAATATTTTTTACTGATTACCAGATCTTATATATGACACAACTCAGACATGAGGGTGCAGTAGGTCGAGGTTTTACTGTGTAACATAACAGTGCATTTCAGGACATTTTGTTTGTTAGATTCACCATTACTTTGAAAATTTTGTCAAGGCGATGGACAGTAAAGGCGATGCTTTTTAGCATTTAAGAAATAAGTTTGGTCTCAAGAAAAGTGAAGATAAAATTAAGGAAGGTGTTTTTGTTGGCCCTGAAATCCGTGAACTGATGCTTGACGATGAGTTCAAAAGGAAAATGAAGCCCACTGAATCAGCGCCCTCATTCGTGCGGGTTGTCCAGAATTTTCTTGACAGTCACAGAGCAGAGAATTACGCTGAGTTTTTGTGGAGAACCTGCTGACAGCACATTAGCTTACGGGAGCCAGAAGGTCACTGAAGACGCGTTATTTACATTCTCATCTCGACTTTTTTCCACCAAATCTAAGCGATGTCAGAGATGAGTATAGGGAAAGATTTCATCAAGATATAAAGGTGATAGAAAACTGATATTCACTCCGAGTATGATGGGTGACTACTGTTGGTTCTTGCAAAGAGAGACGGATGTTCAGTATAAGCGCAAAAGTGAGTGCCTCCGACATTTTGGGTCCCTTTTATATTGAGGTAAATTAACATAAATATACTTTAACGTGTCTCTGGTATCGTCTTCTGGTTTGTTTTCTTTTGGTGGGACAGAGTCCAAACTCCAGATATCGTGTTGATGTATTATCTTGATATTCATAAGTGTCAAAGCGTCGGTGATGCGTATAACAAAAACCTGACGTGCTAGCTTAATTCTGATTTCATATATGGAATCAGTGTAAAATACGTGGGCGGCACGGTGGCGCAGTGGTAGTGCTGCTGCCTTGCAGTTAGGAGACCTGTGGTTCGATTCCCGGGTCCTCCCTGCGTGGAGTTTGCATGTTCTCCCCGTGTCTGCGTGGGTTTCCTCCAGGTGCTCCGGTTTCCTCCCACAGTCCAAAGACATGCAGGTTAGGTGGACTGGTGATTCTAAATTGGACCTAGTGTGTGCTTGGTGTGTGGGTGTGTTTGTGTGTGTCCTGCGGTGGGTTGGTACCCTGTCCGGGATTGGTTCCTGCCTTGTGCCCTGTGTTGGCTGGGATTGGCTCCAGCAGACCCCTGTGACCCTGTGTTCGGATTCAGCGGGTTGGAAAATGGATGGATGGATGGATGGATGTAAAATCTATAATAATAAAAGGCAAAGCCCTCACTGACTGACTGACTCACTGACTCACTCATCACTAATTCTCCAACTTCCCGTGTAGGTGGAAGGCTGAAATTTGGCAGGCTCATTCCTTACAGCTTACTTAGAAAAGTTAGGCAGGTTTCATTTCGAAATTCAAAGCTTAATGGTCATAACTGGAACATATTTTTTGTCCATACACTGTAATGGAGGAGGCGGAGTCACGTATCGCGTCATCACGCCTCCTACGTAATCACGTGAACTAAAAACAAGGAAGAGATTTACAGCACGAGTCACACGCGGGAACGAAGGTAAATGACGTTAATTTTTGACTGTCTTTTAATACTGTGTAAGCATACATATTAACACATGTGCAATTAAACGTGTGCATTTACGGGGTGATTTCTCAGGCTTAAAAGCTCGCCTTTTACTAAAAAGGTAAATGCAAAACTATTTTCAATCAGTTTATTGAAACGCTCCCGTTAAGGATTGCAATAACATATTCGCGAGATAAAAGAACGAAGTAGGGGGAAATGGAGGAAGAGCCGCGAACAGCTAAGAGCAAAAAATTAATTAAACAATTGAGAACGGAGCGAGTTAAGCATACAAGCATGTTCATAAGGGAAAGAAAGCACGGTGTAAAACGTAAGTTTAAATTAAGTTTATAGAAACGCTCCCGCTGCGGATTGCAATAACATATTCGCGAGATAAAAGTTTAATGAGAACACACGAGGTATAAACGAACCACACGCCGTGGCGCAACGTTAGGGGCAACAGTTTCAAGCATTCTATGATCTGCTTCTCGCAACTGAAAGACGGCACATGGCGGATGTTAGCCGACTTGCTGACCGCAATGTTAGGGGCTTCAACTATGGCGCTGACGCCACATCTCAGTGCCAACACTTTGCAGACTGTACTTAAAACACACGCCCTCCTCACTGGACAGTTAAAAACACCAATCAAACTAACGATGACATCAAGTATTACCCAATCAAAAGTAGGAAAGGAGGCATCTTCATAAAATGCGTGTGGGATGATTTGCATGAGACGCTGCTTTAAAAAAAAAATGATAAAAAAAATACGGGATAAATCCCGTCCAGTATTGATTCAAAACGGGACGCGCAATTTCATTGTCAAACGTGGCATGATTCCGTATTTTAAAGGACGGGTGGCAACCCTACAGTGCCAGGTAACCACCCATACAATCAGATTGTGATTCAGACTAGGAATGCAATGAATGTAATTACCCCGATCTACATACAAGGCGAAAGTCTTGCAACATTCAAAGATGATGGTTTGGGATAATTAGTACTTATTAAGTACACCATGGAACATAAAAGAGCTTATGAAGCCTTGAACCGAAAAAAGCAACATCTCAGAGATCGTACAAAAAAAAAAGGAGGTAATGTCGTTTTACTCGCTGTAGATTTTAGTCAAACATTACCAGTTATTCCACGAGGGAGACCAGCAGATGAACTCAACGCGTGTTTAAAATCCATGCTTCTCCCACGGTCGGTTATATGTCGCGTGTTCTCGGGTAGGTACACCAAAAAATTTATACATTTAAGCATGTAATGGGCAAACAAAAAATGAGGTATACCCGAAGGCACTGCAGTAGTACTTAATGTAACTTTACTTCTTAAATGTTAATGTTTTACTGTTTAATAATTTATACGCTTCTTATATGTTGTTCAAATTCTTTTATCAAAATACCAGTGACAGCGCAATGCACGATAACATGGAGTGAATACACCATACGCATCTGCCCACGGCCGCCCTGGTGTGCGCAGATAGGAGTTGATTCTAAAATAAAATAAACATAAAAAGAGTAATACAATCATCACCCATAAAGCGGATAGCAGACGTGACGTATTATATGTGTACCAGATTTCAAGTCAATAGGTGAAACAGTTTGCAAGCTACAGGTGATTTAAAATCCTGGACAGACCAACGAAAAGCCACGGTAGCAAATTATACAAGAAGATTTTACTGTTTAATAATTTATATTTATATGAAATGTGCTTCTTATATATTACTTCATATTCTCATATGATAATGATGTTAATGTTGTTTATATTGATTTCTATGTTATTGTAAGTGCATCTATGTGTGTATATCTATGTATGTATGTATGTGTATATATATATATATATATATATATATATATATATATATATATATATATATATATATATATATGTGTATATGTATATATATATATATATATATATATATGTGTATATGTATATATAATATATCTGTATATGTGTGTGTATATGTGTATATGTATATATATATGACAGCAACACTCATAACAATGACAACACAATTACATTGACAATCATGTTACGTTATTTTTAAAATGTTTCCTTTACTTTTTCATAACCTCTTTAACACACTACTTCTCCGCTGCGAAGCGCGGGTATTTTGCTAGTACTTAATAGAGAGCTGCTCTGAAGTTCCCAGTAGCAAACAAAAAAATATTTTTTTGTAGACCAGTGTTATCGCTTCGATGCGGTGCATCAGGGAGGTGGCTATGAAGAGCAATGCAGTGTGAAATGAGGCGTGTTTGGAAGTTCATGTGGGACCCTCCTGCCTTATTTCTTCGAAGGGATTGCAACTTCACGTAGGACATTGTGGCTTCGATGCGGTGCATTTAAGAGGAAGCTATGAAGAAAGGTGCGGTGTGACTTGGGGTATCGTGAGGAGTTCACGTGGGGCGCTCACGCCTCATTGCTTCAGAGCATTTGCGACTTCACGGGAGGGCTTACTGCTTCGTTGCGGTGCGTGGAGTGCCACACCAGTGATGTGTCTTTGGGAGTTCACGGGGCTGCATTACTGCTTCAAAGCGATCTCAACTTCACGGCAGGGATTATAGCTTTGTTGTGGTGCATGGCACACCAGGGAGGTGGCACGGTTGAGTGTTCACATGGGACCCTCCCACCTTATTGCTTCGAAGCGATTGCGAGTTCACAGAGCAAGATTACTGACCGCTTCAATGTGGTGCAAGGCGGGTGGCAGACCAGGGAGGCGGCTGTGACGAGTAATGTGGTGCAAAGTGCGGCGCGCCATCATCCTCATTACTAACAGATTTGTAAGATGGCGCCAGTGCTTGTGGTCAACCAATCAGCACCATTCATCTCCTAAGCTCCACCCACAATAGTTCCTGGTTGAATGAAAAGCACATTCCCTGGAGTAGGAGCTAAAAAAAGGTACCAGGAACTACAAATGGCTGGAGTTCCTGCAATGGGAATGCTAGAAAAGTTCCTGCGGTGGGAAGGCGCCTTATACTTCACTATAGACACAGTTGTCAGCCTCTTAATTTAAACATTTTTAATGCTTTGTGTCTGTGAAAATTGCCAAGTTGGATCCCAGCATTAACTGAGTCTGTCACTTCGCACGTCATGGCTGCATTCTTGGACGCCCGCATAAGCAGCTTTATCTGTGTATTGTTGGACTCCCCGGGGGGAGAGGGCAGGGTGCCCAGATAGTTTTGGTTTGCCATACATATGCAGTGGGTACCCAGAGTGCACTGATGGCTTTCTTTTCCTGTCATCGCCATTGTCACCCTGTCTATGGCATGGGGTTACTTCTGCCTTACTTGCTACTTTGTGCCCGACTGCATTCCTACATTGACTGATGGCTTTAGTTTTGGCCGTGACAGTCCTCTGTGATGAACACTACGTACAGACAGTAAAAATGTGTTGTCGACCAGTGGAGCTTTTACACTCTCAAAGAAAGACGCAAGGACAAAAAGGAGACACCAAAGCTGGATAGGGTGGTCTTATTGAAGTGAAGCAGCATTCAGGGGGGGAAAAAGAGATGGTTAAGTAGAAGGTACTGTAGAAGAAAGGATCGGGAAAAGAAAAAAGAGAGAGAGAGAGACATGCGTTTCCACTTAACAAAAGCAAAATGCCGCTGATATGGGAATTAACAACACTTGGGCTCAGAGGAATATTGAAGAAATGTCAAGAATCTAGGGCAGTTCAATAGCAAAAAGACAAAATGGTGCAGCGCGCATCAGACAGGGAGGCCGAGTTTACTTGGGCAGAAAAGTGTCTGCACTAAAAGCCCACGAAACCTCTCCGTTTAACTCTTTTTTTCCTGTTTCTTTGTTTTCTTTGTTTTCTTTTCCGAAGACGGCGTATTTAAAAGTAGGAATGCAAATGGTGGCTGAAAAGCTTTTATGGTCGTGCATTAAAACTGTGGGACTGGCCTTTGCTGTCTGTGGTCCAGGATAGCACGGCTGGTAGACGTGCCCCTCGGTGACTTTAAGAGAGAGGTCCGGCGGGAGCTTAGAGCATATGCCACTTTATTAGGTACACCTCCCCTTCACAACGAAACGACGCTCCCACCATGTGGTGCGTCACGTGGTGGCGGGATGTGGTATGCGATGGCCTCAGAACGTGTTCAGAATTCCTTCACTCTTTTTTCTTGCAGCTTTGCACTAAAAACATTCATTTTCTACGCCTTGCTTCATCCTGAGCAGCGTCGTGGGTGGCTGAAGCCTATCTCAGCAAGCAGGGAGCACAAGGCAGGAATAATCCCTGGACACAGCTCCAGTCCTTCGAAGGGTGAACACACACACACACACACACACACACACACACTTAAGGGTCAATTTAGTGTCGCTTACCCACCTAGACTGCATGTCTCTGGACTGTGGGAGATGACCGGACCACCCTGGAAGAAACTGGGAGAACCCGGGAAGTTCACTTGTGGGACGTGTCTTGTTACTGCGAGGGAAGCAGCGCTGCCACTGTGCCACATATGCTAAAATCGCTTTCATTTTTCTCCCTCATCAAGCAACATGTTGTACCCCAGAATGGCAAAGCAAAAGCAGGATTTCTGGTATTTTTGCAAATTTATTGGCAATGGAAGAACTGAAATATTCCATTTGGCGCAAGTATTCGGAATCTTTACTAATTGTTTTATTTATTTATTTGTCACATACATAGTTATACAGGACAACACGCAGTGAAATGCATCTTTTCGCATACCCCTTGGGGTCAGAGCGCGGGGTCAGCCATTGTACAGCACCCCTGGAGCAATTGAAGGTTAAAGGCCTTGCTCAAGGGCCCAGCAGAGTAGCATCTCTTTTGGCAGTGACGGGGATTCGAACCGGCAACCTTCGGGATGCCAGCACAGATCCTTAGCCTCAGAGCCACCAGAGTTCAGAGTTTATTGATCATCATTGAGGTGTTTCTGCACCCAAACGAGTCTTAGACTATGAGGAACACATTTCTCTGGTGTGGCGAAACCAGGACTGAATTATTTGGCCTCAGTTCCACTAAGCTTCATGTGCGGAGGAAAACCAGCACCAGTCATCTCCTTCTCAATACAATTCCAGCAGTGAAACAAGGTGGTCACAGCATCATGTGGTGGGGCTGTTTGACAGCAGCATGGACTGGTAGACTTGACAGGGATGATGGAAAGCTGAACAGAGCAAAGTACAGAGATACCCTTAATGAAGACCTGCTCCATAGCAAACTGGATCATCAAACTGGGCCAAAGGCTCATCTTCTAACAGGACAAAGCAAAGACAGCACTGGAGTGGCTTAGGAACAACCCTGGGAATGTCCTGGAGTGACCCAGCCAGAGCTTGGACTTGAACTCAGTCGTACATTTCTGGAGAGACCTGACAACAGCTGCATCTTTTATGTTGTGTGGCTACAAGGGGGTGCCACTGTGCCCCAAACCCAAGACAAAGCAATACAGCACACGTTATTGTCTCACCGACACTTTTCACAGTCTTCTTTCCAGCAGTCAACCCCAATAAATTCAACAAATATATGATAAAGATCAAAATCTTCCTCCTTCTGTCCTCCACTGAGTGTTGCCTGCTGCCTCCCGGCTCTGACTCCCCGATGTGAGGCGGCAGACTCCTTTTATGTCAGACCCAGGAATTTTTCCGGTGTCTCTCTGTGTCCTTTAGGAAGCACGTCTGGGCCATAGAAGAAGTAGAGAGGTCCTCCCCTGACAGTGCCCTCTGTTGAACCCCAGGGACCCTGACAGAGCTGCACTTCTGGACTCCAAAGTCCCTAGCACCCCTGTGAGTGTCCCGATTGGGTTACCATAGGAGGACCACTGCCTCCTAGTGTATGTATGGTAGATGGAGCTAATCCCAATCCTCGACTCTTCTCAGTTCTGTCTATTAAATCGTACCGGCCAGGTACACATTTATTTCCTTGTCCTGCTGGCCAATCTGCTTGTCACCCCACTGCAATAATGAAACATTCTTTGATCCTACCGGGATGCCTGTTCCCCTTCTATAATTATTTAATTGAGTCGCCTGCCAAAAATAAAATGTTGTAAAAGTAAATATTGCTCCAGCAGCACAAATATTTCTGCCTGTTTTCCTAAAGAAACCAGTTTGAAGTTCAGCGTGAATTTTAGGTCTGAGGACCTTCCTTTGGTTCCTCCACCTTATTTCGGCAGACACCATTATCACGAGGAAAAGAAAAACTTTTTTTATATTCACGTCCGCAATGTGGAATTCAAAGTTTCGAAACGTTGTCAAAGCAAGTCCCTCTTGACCCTGGTTTAATCGGCCTTCTCAGACAGGGAAAGGTAAACTGTCACATGGCTTGGGGGGAACATGCATTCGAGCATTAGACAGAAGCTTCTTATCTGTAGCATTTTATTTTTTTGAGAACTTATCTAATGTAGTCAGTTGGTGTATCCCAGAATGTCCTGATCTGCATTTGAAAGGCTGCACCTTCTGAAGGTGGGTTTGTCATTGATACCTAAGATGGCTGTCCACCAAATGTTAAGACACAATAAACTGAAAGACGATGTGTGTTCCAACATTGAAAATACTGTCACGTGAAAAAGTAAGGACACCCCATGGAAACGGTCAACTCTTTGAACATATTTGAAGAGGCAACGCCGTCGAGTTGGTGGAAGGATGGGTCCTCAGTGTGGGACCCCTGCTGTCAAACATGGTGGAGGAAGTGTGATGGTCTGGGGTTTGTTTCCTGGAGGCGGTGACTGGCCTTCCGAATCACAAGGGTTACCACAAGTTAGATCAGAAAGAAGAAGGTGCAGGCTGCTCTGATGAATGAATACTTGTGTGCTTAATGATTCCTTGACTTTATTTGCCATTTTTTATTTGTTGTATGCCTCGATTCCATGAAACATTAAGACATTCAACTGCGTGCATTTCCATAAAAACGGAGGTGCTCTAAAACTTGTGACCTGTAGTGTATTCCCGGTACTGTTTTTCTTGAGGTGAGGATACAAAAATAATACTTCTTATTTAAAGGCACCTTTCACGGCACTCAAGGACACCTTACAAAAGTAACATAAAAATTAATAAATAAAACAAAGCAAAACAATTAAAATAACATATAAATATAGCAGAAAAGTGCAAAAACCATACAGCGATGGAGCACAATCAGGGAAGTAGGCAAATCTGAAAAGAGAGGTTTTTAAGTCAAGATTTGAAATTGGGAAGTGAGTCAATGCTGCGGACATCTTGAGGGAGGGAGTTCCAAAGACGAGGGGCAATGAAGCTAAAAGATCAAAAGGCTATGGTAGATAACAAGAAGATCGAAGAGTACAAGCAGGCGTACAAATGTGTAACAGATCCGAAAGATATTAGGGTGCCAGATAATAAGGAACTTTGAATGTTAATAGCAAAATCTTGAAATGAATACGATATTTAAAAGGAAGCCAGTCGAGTTCACACAGAGCTGGGGTAATGAGTTCTGTGGAGGTGGCTCTGGAGATAACATGGGTAGCAGGACTCTGAACCAGCTGAAGCCTATGAAGAAGTCTGTGAGGAAGGCCAAGTAGTTTAGAACTGCAGTAGTCAATGCGAGATGTTCTCAAAGCATCGACAAGGATAGCAGTACTATTAGGTGTAAGAAACGGATGATAACATTTTCAATTTACTTGTGTGATTCCAGTAGCATTGGTGGGAGGAGTTCTCACATAAGTAGAGAAGGAAATCAACATGCGGCACGCATAGTTTACTGTGATTTGGCTGTTTGAGAGGAAACCACACCCCTTGGGGGGGCATAGGGTTGTTGTGGACAGAGTCGGCTGTGGAGTCCGAGCCAATTATTGGAGTTGGTAAAAACGTGCTGACTCAATGTAAATTTATTATTTCACATACAGTATTCTGATTCAGTTAAATAATTTTTTCTTCTAAACTTTTGATAAACATATAGCTTCTTATTTAATTTTGTAAGTTTAGTCTTCAGTTTAATGTTACTTTTTGTTTGTAAGCCGTAACAACATCATTATGACTGTCAAACCCAAACTTTAACAGGTTAGGGTGCGAAGAAGTAGCCTGATGATTCACGCTGGCCGTGATGAAGTGCCTGGTATCTCGTATATTGTGTGTTTTAAATCAGCGCAGTAAATAGATGAATCTAATTACTAATAGAGGAGTCGAAGTTGGTGGTACCAGGAATGCAGGAGTCAGAGTCGAAGTTGGTGGCACCAGGAATGGAGGAGTCGAAGTTGGTGGCACCAGGAATGGAGGAGTCGGAGTGATGGTACAAAGAATGGAGGAGTTGGAGTCGAAGTTGGTGGCACCAGGAATGGAGGAGTCGGAGTGATGGTACAAAGAATGGAGGAGTTGGAGTCGAAGTTGGTGGAACCAGGAATAGAGGAGTCGGAGTGATGGTACAAAGAATGGAGGAGTTGGAGTCGAAGTTGGTTGAACCAGGAATGGAGGAGTCGGAGTTAAAGTTGATGGTACAAAGAATGGAGGAGTTGGAGCCGAAGTTGGTGGCACCAGGAATGGAGGAGTTGGAGCCGAAGTTGGTGGCACCAGGAATGGAGGAGTTGGAGCCGAAGTTGGTGGCACCAGGAATGGAGGAGTTGGAGCCGAAGTTGGTGGCACCAGGAATGGAGGAGTTGGAGTCGAAGTTGGTGGCACCAGGAATGGAGGAGTTGGAGCCGAAGTTGGTGGCACCAGGAATGGAGGAGTTGGAGCCGAAGTTGGTGGCACCAGGAATGGAGGAGTTGGAGCCGAAGTTGGTGGCACCAGGAATGGAGGAGTTGGAGCCGAAGTTGGTGGCACCAGGAATGGAGGAGTTGGAGTCGAAGTTGGTGGCACCAGGAATGGAGGAGTTGGAAGTTGATGGTACAAAGAATGGAGGAGTTGGAGTCGAAGTTGGTGGAACCAGGAATGGAGAAGTCGGAAGTTGATGGTACAAAGAATGGAGGAGTCAGAGTCGGAAGTTTTTGTGTACCGACTTCACAGCCCTGGTTACGGAGGAAGACAAATGCTAAGCTATCACACGGAGCTTGTATTGTTTTGAAATGGCTGAATCTCATAATATTAGTGTTTTTGTTGTTCAGAAATGACATATATCAACTATTTTACAATTTAACAAGTAATTAATACTTCTTTACATTTATGTAGGGCTTTTCTCAATACTCAAAGCGCTTTACATATGTGCTACATTCACGTGGATGAGGCGACGGCAGCCATTGTTGTGCCAGTACGCTCTCCACACGTAAGCTGTTAGGTGGTGAAGTGGTGAGAGAGCCAGTTAGAGACGGGGGATGATTAGGGGGCCAGCAAGACTAGGCCGAGGTGGGCAATTTTAACCAGGACATCAGGATACACCCTACTGTTTATGAAGGATGCCCAGGGATCTTTATTGACCACAGAGAGTCAGGATCTCATTTGGAGGACGGCGCCATGTCCCCATCATGCACTGGGTCTTTGGGATCCACATTCAGAAAACAGGGTAAGCGCCCTCTGCTGGCTTCACCAAGAAATGCGTGTGTAATCTGGAGATGCAGATCATTTACATTTACTTAATGGGCCGATGCCGTTACGATACGATTGGTCCCATTTCTTTGGCTTTTTTTCCAGGTGGAGCACATTCAGGCCAACTGACTTGCTCAGTGTCACCCAGTGTCAGTAGCGGGATTTGAACTCACAACCTTAGGGTTTGAAGTCCCAAAGCCTTAATTGGTACTCCACACCGCTCAATAATTTTCTTGGCCTGGAAAATGGCTGTATTTGGTGAGTTTTTAGGTGTTTGTTTTCTGTGCCCCATGACTTCTCTATTATAAAATGCCAGGAGTGGCTATGTAGTTTTTTTTTTTTTTTTTAATTTATAGGAAACGCTTAACTTTTCAACAGTTTTATATGGTAAACCCATACACACCATGTTTGTGAAGAAGTCACTTGGCCTTGAAAAATAGCAAATGCCTCCCTGAAGGGGCTAAGGGGCCCGGTGCTCGGGGAGCACATTCAGTATGAAATCCTCCAGTTGACGGTTTATGTCTGCTTCAGTGATACCCCTAATTTCTTGAGGAAGTCTTTTTAGTGAAATGCTGAGAGAATCGTCTACCAACAGGTCCACTTATGTCATCTGACTCAAAGTGCCCTTCACTGTTCATTAAGCTCTCCGGCTTTGTCCTCGTCTGCCCTCTTTCTGTTTACTTACTGAATAAAATCCTCTTTGATCCCTTCAGATGTTTTCTTCCTCTCTGTTTATTCCACCTCACATTTTTCTCTAATTAACTTTTAATAAAGTAACTACGACGTGTCTTTGGGAAAGTCTGGTTTGTTAAAGCTGTTGACGGAATAATGGAAAGCAACAGCTGACTGCCCATAATATTTGAGGCCAGCCTGACCTTGGGGTCCCAGTGTGCTAAATCATAACTTCGAAAACGTCCCTCCTGCATTTTTGCCATTACACCACAAGCATGAAGGTTCATCTCATAGGAACTTCTAAGTGGACATGGTCATAGAAACAGCAGGCTTCTCTCTCTCTCTCTGGCATCTGTTCATGGTTTAAGTGTTTCTCACTGTATTTTAAATTATGTAAACCAGTTTTGCTGGACCTCATAATGCGGGTTATTGAGCTTGACCCCATCCCCTGATGCCCCCTGTACATTGGATTTAATTCAATTTAGACTTGCCTAGCTAGTAGATAGTTTGTTGGACTTGCCGGACATGGGGGGACTAAAATGGGGTGTCAAGCCATTAGTACCCCATTTAATTGGTAGTTTTACAAAGAAAAAGTCCAGGATAAAAACAAAAAAGCACAAATTAGCTTGCGCCATGGTGAGTACACAATGTGTAAACTTCAAGCAGATTTCGGCTGCTGGGAGAATCCATCTCTCCGCCTTCTTTTTTTAGGGCAGGGTCAAAAGACGGCCTCTTGGCCCCTTTCTTCTGCTGTGGGAGGGCGGGGCCGACGTCGCACTTTCGAGGCAGGGCTACCCCTCCTCTCCTGGAGCCCCATTTATAAAACTTGCATATGCACAGAAAGAGGCCAGAAATGTGCGTCCGCAACTTCCCACGCAAACGAAAACTTGAGTTTTATTTACGGCAGCTCTGACCCAAGTGTACCCAACAGTTTGGAGAAACTGGGAAATGACGACACCCTCGACCAAGTAGCCAAACCAGCTAAATGGCGACTCTCGCATATAATAATTCACAACATTGAGCTGTTATTATAATGTGCGCTGACGTGACAAACATGTTAAACCTGAAAAATGATGAATGGGATTCACAGACTGGATTTGAATTCCCTTTTAAGAGGGCCAATGCTGCGTATTTGCACCGAAGAACTTTTTTTTTTGGTCCATTCATGTCGGCTACTTGTTATCAGTTCTGAGGGAACAGGAGTATTTCGTCTAACCAACACTGGAAGCCATTAACTGCCCGGTAAGGAAACTACATCCATACATAAAACATAAAACGTTTTTGCCAACTTGAAACCTGGGTACAATGTTGTGGCACCAGAAGTACTCCTGAGTCTTCCATCAGAGTCGGGAGAGGAGCAGGAGGACAGTACTTACAAGTCTTTAAAAACCCAGGACCTTTGTGTTGTGTAATTGTGTCTGGTATTTAAGGACTGAGACACCCCCTGCTGGCCACAGTGGATATGAAAGGAAGATATGAGAGAAACAATATAAAATATTTTTAAAAAGCTTCTATAAAAAAGCCCACCATGCTGTATCCCAGTTTCAAGAGAAATAAAATATGTTTAGCGAATTTCTGAACATGACATGCAGCTAAAAATCCAAAGCCGTTCTCCTGTTTGCATGAATATTTCACAGCTTACGAGGGCACCTTTTATGCCCTCAGACTTGGATGTGAATACATCGCCCTTATTAATATGCCTGTCATCAGTGGCATCTGCTTCAAATTAGAAGCACAAGATATTTAAAAACTGGTAGCACGCCATGTCTTTTTGAAATTTGGTTCTTCGTGCTTTTCACCGGGCATCAAGTATGCTTTGAAAAATGATGGCTATGTGTTTGCCATCTGTTGTGCCCCTTCTCGGCCCAAACCCCTCCACTTTAGCAGAAAATCCGAAGTTGAGCTTGTTGATATGGCAGGAGAACAACTTCAGAACACACTAGTGCTGGAGCCAATAACTCAACAAAGTAGCATTTGCAAAGGGCCTTGATCCAGTTAAGGACACTGGAGAGAGTGGAGCCTGTCCCAGCAGCATTTGGAAGCAAGGCAGGAAGAACCAAACTTGGACAGGTGGGAAGCCGAGTTCAGGGTTTACTCAAACATACACTGTCACGGACATGGGGACGATTTAAAATCCTGCTGCCTCACCGATGTGGCACGCCAGCTCACCTTCAGTACGAAGTCCTACCTCCATGTTTCCAAGCACTTCTCTGTGAGCACTAATAAAACCTGTGCAGTGTGCGATACTCCTCTACATCATATGTCACCTTTCACATATGTAGTGCTTGGTAGCAGGTGGTTGCATTGGACAAATGAAGTATCTATGCATTTATTATATACCATCTTTAATATCTGTTATATAGTGCATTACATATCTATTTATCATATAGTGCCTTTCCTATCTATCTATTGCCTCACTCATCTATTTATCCATCTGATATATAGTGCTTTACACACCCATCCATCTTTCTATATTGTACACTGCCTCACACATCTATTATATAGTGCCTTACATATCAATCTATTATATATTACCTTTAATATTTATCTGTCTGCCTGTCATATAGAAAGTCATTCACATCTATGTATCATATAGGGCCTTACATGTCTATCTATTATACAGTACCTTACAAATCCATCTCTCCATTTGTCTGTTATATTATTCAATACATGTCTGTCTGTCTGTCTATCATGTTATATAGTGTCTTGATTTGTCTGTCTGTCATATAGTGCCTCTTGTATCTATAGGTTATATTGTACCATACACATCCATCCATTCATCTGTCTCTCTCCCTCTGTCTACTATATAGTGCATTTCACATCCATTTATCTGTTATATAGTGCTGTACATATTCGTCCATCTTTCTATATTGTACACTGCCTCACTCATCTTATCATATAGTGTCTTACATATCTACATCTATTTATGTCAAAGATAATGCAGATTTGCATAATGTAATTAATAAAGCTGCACTTTCAAATATTCCTATTCTTGTAGCTTTTTGCTGAATTGATCAGAGAAAAACAATTCATGTTGGGTGAGAGAGTGTCTTTTAATTATAAATAGAATGATGCTGAGAGATCAGTAACACTTTGGATCTTGGCTGTGTGTGGAAAGCTTTTCATGTTTTAAGTGTGTAGTTTGCTGCTCCTGATTCTGTGCTGTGTTTATGGTTTCTTTCTTGAGATGAAAAATATCTGCAGGCTATTGTACCGTAGTTGTTTTGCTCCACAGAGACCTGAGTGTATTGTGGGATGTTGCTAACAAGCAGAAGCTTCTAAGAAAAAAAAATAAAGGAAGTACAAAAAAGTAAGACAGATGTATGAATTTGTGTATGCTTACTGTGTGTGTGTTATACATATATATATATATATATATATATATATATATATATATATATATATATATATATATATATACTGGTGCCCAGAAGGACCGAAGGAGGGATTACACCTCCTCCGGACCACAAGGGGGCAACCGCACTGGTGGCTATGGGGACCACGGGAAAGGAGCATGGAAGCTCAACCCTATAGGGGTCCATGGTCACCGCCAAGGGGCGCCCAGATGCCTGAAGACCCCTGGCCCTCCGCCACACCCGGAAGTGCTGGAGGGATGAAGACCAGGGACACCCGGGACCCAATCCATGTGGTTCGTTGTGTGGTGGGGGTGGCATTGCGCTGTAATCGGCGTATGCTCCCAACCTCAACTTCTTCTAAAGTCACGAGTCTGCAAAGTTGAGAACAGTGAGCACTCACTTATCGAAGAATTGAGATCCCAAACCCAGTGTGATTCCAGAACTGCATTAGACGCCATGCGCGCACACACACACACACACAAAATGATGTAGACACTGTGATGATGTAAGCATCCACAGTGGTTTTCTTAAAATGCTAGCTGTGCTACCCATCTAAGATGGGCTAAAATCTCTGCAATCAATGTAGACCTCAGTGTTAACATTTGCAGTGCACCATGCAATACATACCGTATGTCTCTGTTGAATGCTGTTTGTTATGCAGGATTTGTAAAAGCAGTGTTAATGCTTGTGAAATAACAAATGCAATGCATGTCTCTGTTGCATTCCTTTTGGTATGGGATTCACAAAAGCAATGTTAATATGATTTGCCATCTTTTAGAATGAAAAATGCAAAGCATACATCTGTTATAGGGCAGCACGGTGGCGCAGTGGTAGCACTGCTCCCTTGCAGTTAGGAGACCCGGGTTTGCTTCCCAGGTCCTCCCTGCATGGAGTTTGCATGTTCTCCCCGTGTCTCTGTGGGTTTCCTCCCACAGTCCAAAGACATGCAGGTAAGGTGCACTGGCGAACCTAAATTGTCCCTTGTGTGTGTGTGAGAGTGCACTGAGGTGGGCTGGCGCCCTGCCTGGGGATTTGTTCCAGCCTTGTGCCTTGTGCTGGCTGGGATTGGCTCCAGCGGACCCTCGTGACCCTGTGTTAGGATATAGTGGGTTGGGAAATGACTGACTGACTGACATCTGTTATATGCTATTTGGTATGGTATACGTCAAAGTATTGTTAATGTTCATAATGCGCCATCTGTTGTAATGAAAAAATGAATTTGTATTTATTTACTACAAATGTTTGTGATGTACCATATGTTGGAATGACAAATGCAGTACATATGTCTCTGTTGCATGCCATTTGCTATGGGATCTAAAAAAGCAGTTTTAATGTTTGTGATGCACCATCTGTTGGAATGACAAATGCAATGCATATTTCTGTTATATGCCTTTTGGTATGGAATTTGTAAAAGCAGTGTTAATGTTCATGATGTGCCATCTGTTAAAGTGAAAAAATGCAAAGCATTTAATTACTACAAATGTTTGTGATGCACCATCTGGTGGAATAGCAAATGTCTGTTTTATGCCGTTTGGTATGGGATTTGTAAAAGCAGCGGTAATGTTTGGAATAAGCAATGCAATGTATTTTATTACTTGAAATGCACCATATTTTGGAATGACATGCAAGGCACATGTCTCTGTTATATTGCATTTGGTATGGGATTTGTAAAAGCAGTATTAATGTTTATGATGTGCCATCTGTTAGAATGAAAAATGCAAAGCATACATCTGTTATATGCTATTTGGTATGGTATTCATCAAAACATTGTTAATGCTCATGATGCGCCATCTGTTGTAATGAAAAAATGCAATGTATTTAATTACTACAAATGATGCACCGTCTGTTGGAATGACAAATGCAGTACATATGTACAATACAATACAATACAATTTATTTTTGTATAGCCCAAAATCACACAAGAAGTGCCGCAATGGTCTTTAACAGGCCCTGCCTCTTGACAGCCCCCCAGCCTTGACTCTCTAAGAAGACAAGGAAAAACTCCCAAAAAAAAACTTTGTAGGGAAAAAATGGAAGAAACCTCGGGAAAGTCAATTCAAAGAGAGACCCCTTTCCAGGTAGGTTGGGCGTGCAGTGGGTGTCAAAAAGAAGGGGGTCAATACAATACAATACAATACACAGAACAGAACAAATTCTCAATACAGTATAAAAATAAAAATTTTACAAGTACAGAGCAGAATTTAACAGTCGATGATATCACATAATATGATTTGGATATATTTAGAGTCCTGGAGACCTCAGCCATCAAGCTGCCTCCCCCATTTGGCCATTCCATGGCTGAAACAGTGCTGGGCCAGCCAATCCGATGAAAGGACCCCTCTACTCCACGATTCCTGCGATCCTCCATCAGAGATGACTTTACCTTAGGCAGGCAAAACAACTTGGCAGGTGGGCCATGGCACCAAGTGCCACATTTGAGTACTGGGAAGAGAAACAGAATAAGTGAGGGTTAGTTACAAATTGTAAAGATCACGTTACTTATGTTTTAGTGCTAATGACGTACAACAGAAATGCAGTCTGTACAGTTAATCAGCAGCTCTAGTCAGGGTGTGCTAAACTGAAGTCGTGAGTCTTCAGCCAGGATTTGAAGGCTGAGACTGAAGGGACATCTCTTATAGTAGCAGGCAGACCACTCCACAGTTTAGGAGCCTCCTATAACTAAAAGGTGGACCTCCCACTGTTATTTTATTAATTCTTAGAATTATAAGCAGACCGACATCTTGAGATCTTAATGTGCGCTCTGGTTTGTAAGTCATAAGTTCCGACAAGTAAGCCGGACCTTGGCCATTTAAGGCTTTATATGTTAAAAGGAGGATTTTGAAATCTGCCCTAAACTTAACCGGGAGCCAGTATAAGGACTTGAGGACTGGATTTATGTGTTCGTATTTTCTTGTTCTTGTAATAATTCTCGCAGCCGCATTTTGGATTAACTGGAGGCTGTATAAAGAACAGTTTGAACATCCAGTGAACACCGCATTGCAGTAGTCAGTCCTACTAGGAATAAATGCATGAATTAATTGCTCAGAATCCTGATTATTTAGGTAATGTAATAGGCGCTTTAAATGACATGCTAGAGTCAAAGATAACTCCTAGATTGCGGACTGATTCAGTAAAATTAATGAGATTCCAACTGAGGTAAATGGTGACAAAATATTGTTGTGATCAGCGTCATTCCCTCCAATAATTAACATCTCTGTTTTATCTGTATTTAAAGATAAGTAGTTCTCATTCATCCACTCCTTTAAATCGCTAACACGACTAATTAAAGACAACATCGGAGAAACTTCATCTGATTTAAATGAAAGGTATAACTGGGTGTCATCTGCATACGACTGCAAATTAACATTATGTTTCCTAATGAGAGATCCCAGTGGAAGCATGTAAAGTGAAAACAGTAAAGGTCTGAGTACTGAGCCCTGCGGGACACCATATTGAACTTCTTTGTATAATGATGGAGTACTGTCAGCACATTTCTGTACATATTGGAATCAATTTGATAAATAAGAACTAAACCAAGCGAGCACAGTGCCTGTAATCCCAACATAATTTTCAAGCCTGTGCAGTAAAATAGAATGGTCAATGGTGTCAAATTCTGCGCTTAAGTCCAAGAACATAGTTACAGTGGAGTTTCCTTCATCAGAGGATATCAGAATGTCGTTTACAACCTGCATTAGTGCCGTTTCTGTACTATGACCAGTGCGCAAACCAGACTGGAATTTCTCAAATAAATTGTAATGCATAAGGTGTGACTGAAGCTGATTGACGACTACTTTTTCTGGTATTTTAGAGAGAAAGGGTACATTTGAAATAGGCCTATAATTAATTAGTATGTGTGGGTCTTGGTCTGACTTTTTAAGTAATGGTTTTAAGACTGACACTTTTAGTGCATCAGGGTACTGTGCCATGCAATAATGAACTGTTGATAATGTTTAAAATAGGCACTGCAAGAACATCCTTTGCACTTTTGGGATTAATAAAGTATCTATCTATCTATCTATCTATCTATCTATCTATCTATCTATCTATCTATCTATCTATCTATCTATCTATCTATCTATCTATCTATCTATCTATCTATCTATCTATCTATCTATCTATCTATCTATCTATCTATCTATCTATCTATCTATCTATCTATCAGTTTTGTTGGCACTGGATCTAGGGAACAAGTAATGGGTTTCATTTTAGAAATTAAAGTTAAGACTTCCTGCTCTATTACAGGATTAAAATTACTAAAGTACTGAATGCAATGTGAGACAGGGTCTGCTAAGCTAGTATGCGGTTTGTACTGTGATGCTGAGATCTGGGATCTTATATTTTTAATTCTGTCATTGAAGAAGTTCATAAAGTTTGTACTGCTAATGTCTGTTGGTATTTTGTTAATTTAGCAACTGTTTTAAACAGTACCCAAGGATTTTTATTATTGCTATCTATGTAGAATAGCATTCTGAGCAAGCTTTAAAGAGAGCTTTTAATATTTTTTAACACTCTCTGTCAATGCAATTAAAAGACATGTAGCTTTGTTGGTCTCCATCTGCACTCCAGTTTTTGACACTCTAATTTAACAGCGCGAGTGTTTTCATTAAACCAGGGAGAGTTTCTATGTGCTTTGATCACTTTTGTTTTAAGGGGAGCCACTGCATCCAGAGCATCTCTTAAGGTCACATTATAATGTGATGTTAGCTGATGTAAACGTGGAAAACAATTTAGATTTAATGTTAACTGAATATGTCTCTGTTATACGCCATTTGGTATGGGATTTGTAAAAACAGTGGTAATGTTTGTGATACGCCATCTATTCAAAAGACCTTGAGCATGGGAAAGGTGCTATATAAATAAAATGTATGATTATTACTATTAGAGATTGCAAATGGATGGATACACACACTTATCTTTTTATTAAGGGGGAAGCACCACAAGAATGCTGCAGGTGTCATTAGTGCATTTTTTTTTTTTTCCCTTGGGCATGACACACAAGCTTTATACTAGTAAATGATATGGATGACTTTATTAGGAAAAAATTAATATTTTTCATTCATGGTCACTGCCAAAAATTACGTCTTGTTAAAGAACATTTGAGGGGATTAAAATGCTAGAATGATGAAGTGACATCCTTTCATATACCTGTACTGACTCCCGATGAGATGGTGGGAATTTTAGTGACAAGAACCCAGGAGATAAAATGTAGTCAAAAATTCAAACTGGAATCGGTGCCAAGAATTAAACTGATCTGTCATCACGTTCAGAACATTAATCAACTTCTATGTTTTCTCCTAGAAAACACCATGAGAAACTCGCTGATCAAGGTTAAAACTTGACTGCTGTGACCACCAACATGCTGTGTGCCCACATTTGCGCAGGGAAGGTGGTACAGGCAACCCAAACAACATTACCACAATTATTGACTTTGCACTGTGGCACAGTGATAGCACTGCTGTCTCGCAGTAAGAAGTTTTATGTCCCAGATCCTCCCTTGTGGAATTTGTTTGCATGTTCTCCCTGTGTCTGCGTGGGTTTCCTTCTACACTCTATAAAGACATGTAGGTTTGGTAAATTGGAGATCCAATATTGGCCTTGGTGTGTGTGTGTGTGTGTGTTTGCCCTGAGATGAACTGACACTCTGTCCAGGGTTTGTTCCTCACTTGCACCCAATGCTAGCTTGGACAGGCTCCAGCAGACCCCCTGTTCAAGACTAAGCAGGTTAGAAAATGACTGACTGACCAAACCTCATGTTATCCTAAACTTGGATGACTCAGGAATATGCGCACCAAAGTCTGATGCAGTTGCACCGAGGACATCCCACATTGTGCACTCCCAGGGGCTTGTGGGTAGGATGGTCATAACAACAATGGACTCGATTGCTCTAAAATGGTTAGTGACCATAATCCAACAGAATGGGGTCAGGGGGTAAATGCTGAAAGAAGAAATGTTAGAGAGAGAAATAAAAACGGCAGAACTGAATTCTGCGGGTCAAGCTGGTAACGCCAACCTCTGTTTATAAGTCCCCAAAACTTGGCACAAACAATAATTAAAAATGTCAATTGGAACAATTCCTTCCAGTCTCAGAGCACTTCGTAATGGAGTGTCACAATGTGGTAGCACAACTCTGAAACAGTCGGGAGAGTATGGAAGCTGCAAAAGTATTTTGTGCTTGGGAACAGGGGAGGCGTCCTTCCTGGGATTTGCTGTGGACAACTGCTGGTTGCGGGCTGTTGCCTTTCAGGTATTTGCTTGTTTTAAAGGCACAAAGTGGCGTGTTACCTTTCAGCAAGTAACTTTATCCTTGAATCGCTCAGCACACAGTTGTCTGTTCTGCTGACTAACCCACCAGAGCCGTTGTCTGGTATTTTTCTCTCTGTGTGTGACCCCCCCTTCCCACAACCCCCCTTCACACACATTCTCACTTCTCTCTCACTCCTTCTTGCTCATTTGCTAATTTCCTAAGAGCTGCTTGCACTGGCAGCAGGGACCTTGAAAATACATTTGGGCACTTTGTGTTTGTCTCTCTCACACACTCACTCTCACACAGCAAATCCCTCACAAAGGGAGGAGGAGGGACACTGTGTGTGCCAGCAGTGCTTAGTCTCCTCACTTTTGCTCGGTCTGTGGTCTCACCAAAGGAAAGGGAAGCAATGCCGGTGCTGAGTGGGTTCTTGAACGCCAAGCTGGGCAAGATGTGGAAAGCAGGTGAGCAGCTCCTCCCCACGTCGGTGTGGATGCTCTCGACTTACCAGCAAGGAGCGCTGGCGCTGGAGCTCCCAGAACTGATCCAGCTGGTCAAACTGGTCTGGAAATCCAAGCACAGTCTCCAAGGGACAAAGAGGAAAGGGATTTCTGAAAGTGAAGAAGCCCTGTCTCATTTCCAAGGTAGTACCAATTTGCTGTTTTGTTTTGTTCTTGTTTTGATCAAAAAAAAAAAAAAAAAAAAAAAAAAAAAAAAAAGAAGAAACACCAAGTCAAGGGGGTGGAAGAGAGCTGGAGCAGAATTGACGTACTTTGAACGTATAACATTAGGAACTTGAACTTATAGTACAATCTCAGTAGTTTGAACGTATAACATTAGGAACTTGAACTTATGGTACAATCTCAGTAGTTTGAACGTATAACATTAGGAACTTGAACTTATGGTACAATCTCAGTAGTTTGAACGTATAACATTAGGAACTTGAACTTATGGTACAATCTCAGTAGTTTGAACGTATAACATTAGGAACTTGAACTTATAGTACAATCTCAGTAGTTTGAACGTATAACATTAGGAACTGGAACTTATAGTACAATCTCAGTAGTTTGAACGTATAACATTAGGAACTGGAACTTATAGTACAATCTCAGTAGTTTGAACGTATAACATTAGTAACTTGAACTTATGGTACAATCTCAGTAGTTTGAACGTATAACATTAGGAACTGGAACTTATGGTACAATCTCAGTAGTTTGAACGTATAACATTAGGAACTGGAACTTATGGTACAATCTCAGTAGTTTGAACGTATAACATTAGGAACTGGAACTTATGGTACAATCTCAGTAGTTTGAACGTATAACATTAGGAACTTGAACTTATAGTACAATCTCAGTAGTTTGAACGTATAACATTAGGAACTTGAACTTATAGTACAATCTCAGTAGTTTGAACGTATAACATTAGGAACTTGAACTTATAGTACAATCTCAGTAGTTTGAACGTATAACATTAGGAACTTGAACTTATAGTACAATCTCAGTAGTTTGAACGTATAACATTAGGAACTTGAACTTATGGTACAATCTCAGTAGTTTGAACGTATAACATTAGGAACTTGAACTTATGGTACAATCTCAGTAGTTTGAACGTATAACATTAGGAACTTGAACTTATGGTACAATCTCAGTAGTTTGAACGTATAACATTAGTAACTTGAACTTATGGTACAATCTCAGTAGTTTGAACGTATAACATTAGGAACTGGAACTTATGGTACAATCTCAGTAGTTTGAACGTATAACATTAGGAACTTGAACTTATAGTACAATCTCAGTAGTTTGAACGTATAACATTAGGAACTTGAACTTATAGTACAATCTCAGTAGTTTGAACGTATAACATTAGGAACTGGAACTTATGGTACAATCTCAGTAGTTTGAACGTATAACATTAGGAACTGGAACTTATGGTACAATCTCAGTAGTTTGAACGTATAACATTAGGAACTGGAACTTATGGTACAATCTCAGTAGTTTGAACGTATAACATTAGGAACTGGAACTTATGGTACAATCTCAGTAGTTTGAACGTATAACATCAGCTGTTTGAACATATAACATTAGTAAACTGAAAGTACAACATTAGTAACTTGAACGTATGGCATAAAATCAGTAAATTGAATGTATAACATTAGAAAATTGAACTTATGGTATAACATCAGTAGACTGAATTTTATGACATAAGTAACATGATCTTATGGTATAAAAATAGCACATTGAAGTTAGTGTGTAACATCAGTAAGTTGAACATATAACATAATCCATCTATCCATTTTCCAATGCGCTGAATCTGAACACAGGGTCACGGGGGTCTGCTGGAGCCAATCCCAGCCAACACAGGGCACAAGGCAGGAACCAATCCAGGGCAGGGTGCCAACCCACTGCAGGACACACACAAACACACCCACACACCAAGCACACACTAGGGCCAATTTAGATTCGCCAATCCACCTAACCTGCAAGTCTTTGGAATGTGGGAGGAAACCGGAGCGCCCGGAGAAAACCCACGCAGACACGGGGAGAACATGCAAACTCCACGCAGGGTGGACCTGGGAAGCGAACCCATGTCCCCAGGTCTCCCAACTGCGAGGCAGCAGCGCTACCCACTGCGCCACCGTGCCGCCCCATAATAACATCAGTAGAGTTAATTTATAACATCAGTAAATTGAATGTATAACATTAGTAACTTGAATTTCTGGTATAACATCAGCTGATTGAACATATAACATCAGTAAACAAAGTAGAACATCAGCAACTTGAACTTACGGTACAATCTCAGTAGTTTGAACGTATAACATTAGTAACTGGAACTTATGGTACAATCTCAGTAGTTTGAACGTATAACATTAGGAACTGGAATTTAAGGTACAAACTCAGTAGTTTGAACGTATAACATTAGTAACTGGAACTTATGGTACAAACTCAGTAGTTTGAACGTATAACATTAGTAACTTGAACTTATGGTACAATCTCAGTAGTTTGAACGTATAACATTAGGAACTGGAACTTATGGTACAATCTCAGTAGTTTGAACGTATAACATTAGGAACTTGAACTTACGGTACAATCTCAGTAGTTTGAACGTATAACATTAGTAACCTGAACTTACGGTACAATCTCAGTAGTTTGAACGTATAACATTAGGAACTTGAACTTATGGTACAATCTCAGTAGTTTGAACGTATAACATTAGTAACCTGAACTTACGGTACAATCTCAGTAGTTTGAACGTATAACATTAGGAACTTGAACTAATGGTACAATGTCAGTAGTTTGAACGTATAACATTAGTAACTTGAACTTAAGGTACAATCTCAGTAGTTTGAACGTATAACATTAGGAACTTGAACTTATGGTACAATCTCAGTAGTTTGAACGTATAACATCAGGTGATTGAACGTATAACATCTGTAAACTGAAAGTAGAACATCAGCAACTTGAACTTATAGTACAATCTCAGTAGTTGGAACGTATAACATTAGTAACTGGAACTTAAGGTACAATCTCAGTAGTTTGAACGTATAACATTAGGAACTGGAACTTATGGTACAATCTCAGTAGTTTGAACGTATAACATCAGCTGTTTGAACGTATAACATTAGTAAAGTGAAAGTATAACATTAGTAACTTGAACTTATGGTATAACATCAGTAGATTGAATTCATAACTTCAGTAAAACAAACATAACATTAGTACATTGAACTTATAACGTTAACAACTTAATCTTGTGCTATAAAATTAACAGATTGAATTTATTGTGTAACATCAGTAAACTGAAAGTACAACATTAGTAACTTGAACGTATAGCATAAAATCAGTAAATTGGATGTATAATATTAATAAATTGAACTTATAACATCAGCAGATTGAACTTATAACATTAGAAAATTGAACTTATGGTATTACATCAGTCGACTGAATTTTATGACATAAGTAACACGATCTTATGGTATAAAAATAGCACATTGAAGTTAGTGTGTAACATCAGTAAGTTGAACATATAACATCATCCATCCATCCATTTTCCAATGCGCTGAATCTGAACACAGGGTCACGGGGGTCTGCTGGAGCCAATCCCAGCCAACACAGGGCACAAGGCAGGAACCAATCCAGGGCAGGGGGTGCCAACCCACTGCAGGACACACACAAACACACCAAGCACACACTAGGGCCATTTTAGATTCGCCAATCCACCTAACCTGCAAGTCTTTGGAATGTGGGAGGAAACCGGAGCGCCCGGAGAAAACCCACGCAGACACGGGGAGAACATGCAAACTCCACGCAGGGTGGACCTGGGAAGCGAACCCATATCCCCAGGTCTCCCAACTGCGAGGCAGCAGCGCTACCCACTGCGCCACCGTGCCGCCCCATAATAACATCAGCTGATTGAACATATAACATCAGTAAACAAAGTAGAACATCAGCAACTTGAACTTACGGTACAATCTCAGTAGTTTGAACGTATAACATTAGTAACTGGAACTTATGGTACAATCTCAGTAGTTTGAACGTATAACATTAGGAACTGGAACTTATGGTACAATGTCAGTAGTTTGAACGTATAACATTAGGAACTTGAACTTATGGTACAATCTCAGTAGTTTGAACGTATAACATTAGGAACTTGAACTAATGGTACAATCTCAGTAGTTTAAACATATAACATCAGCTGTTTGAATGTATAACATTAGTAAAGTGAAAGTATAACAGTAGTAACCTGAACTTACGGTACAATCTCAGTAGTTTGAACGTATAACATCAGGTGATTGAACGTATAACATCTGTAAACTGAAAGTAGAACATCAGGAACTTGAACTTATAGTACAATCTCAGTAGTTTGAACGTATAACATCAGCTGTTTGAACGTATAACATTAGTAAAGTGAAAGTATAACATTAGTAACTTGAACTTATGGTATAACATCAGTAGATTGAATTCATAACTTCAGTAAAACAAACATAACATTAGTACATTGAACTTATAACGTTAACAACTTAATCTTGTGCTATAAAATTAACAGATTGAATTTATTGTGTAACATCAGTAAACTGAAAGTACAACATTAGTAACTTGAACGTATAGCATAAAATCAGTAAATTGGATGTATAATATTAATAAATTGAACTTATAACATCAGCAGATTGAACTTATAACATTAGAAAATTGAACTTATGGTATTACATCAGTCGACTGAATTTTATGACATAAGTAACACGATCTTATGGTATAAAAAATAGCACATTGAAGTTAGTGTGTAACATCAGTAAGTTGAACATATAACATCATCCATCCATCCATTTTCCAATGCGCTGAATCTGAACACAGGGTCACGGGGGTCTGCTGGAGCCAATCCCAGCCAACACAGGGCACAAGGCAGGAACCAATCCAGGGCAGGGTGCCAACCCACTGCAGGACACACACAAACACACCAAGCACACACTAGGGCCATTTTAGATTCGCCAATCCACCTAACCTGCAAGTCTTTGGAATGTGGGAGGAAACCGGAGCGCCCGGAGAAAACCCACGCAGACACGGGGAGAACATGCAAACTCCACGCAGGGTGGACCTGGGAAGCGAACCCATATCCCCAGGTCTCCCAACTGCGAGGGCAGCAGCGCTACCCACTGCGCCACCGTGCCGCCCCATAATAACATCAGCTGATTGAACATATAACATCAGTAAACAAAGTAGAACATCAGCAACTTGAACTTACGGTACAATCTCAGTAGTTTGAACGTATAACATTAGTAACTGGAACTTATGGTACAATCTCAGTAGTTTGAACGTATAACATTAGGAACTGGAACTTATGGTACAATGTCAGTAGTTTGAACGTATAACATTAGGAACTTGAACTTATGGTACAATCTCAGTAGTTTGAACGTATAACATTAGGAACTTGAACTAATGGTACAATCTCAGTAGTTTAAACATATAACATCAGCTGTTTGAATGTATAACATTAGTAAAGTGAAAGTATAACAGTAGTAACCTGAACTTACGGTACAATCTCAGTAGTTTGAACGTATAACATCAGGTGATTGAACGTATAACATCTGTAAACTGAAAGTAGAACATCAGGAACTTGAACTTATAGTACAATCTCAGTAGTTGGAACGTATAACATTAGTAACTGGAAGTTAAGGTACAATCTCAGTAGTTTGAACGTATAACATTAGGAACTTGAACTTATGGTACAATCTCAGTAGTTTGAACGTATAACATTAGGAACTGGAACTTATGGTACAATCTCAGTAGTTTGAACGTATAACATTAGGAACTTGAACTTATGGTACAATCTCAGTAGTTTGAACGTATAACATTAGTAACCTGAACTTACGGTACAATCTCAGTAGTTTGAACGTATAACATTAGGAACTTGAACTTATGGTACAATCTCAGTAGTTTGAACGTATAACATTAGTAAGTGGAACTTAAGGTACAATCTCAGTAGTTTGAACGTATAACATTAGGAACATTATCTTATGGTACAATCTCAGTAGTTTGAACGTATAACATTAGTAAGTGGAACTTACGGTACAATCTCAGTAGTTTGAACGTATAACATTAGGAACATTATCTTATGGTACAATCTCAGTAGTTTGAATGTATAACATTAGTAACTGGAACTTAAGGTACAATCTCAGTAGTTTGAACGTATAACATCAGCTGTTTGAACGTATAACATTAGTAACCTGAACTTAAGGTACAATCTCAGTAGTTTGAACGTATAACATTAGTAACTTGAACTTATGGTACAATCTCAGTAGTTTGAACGTATAACATTAGTAACCTGAACTTACGGTACAATCTCAGTAGTTTGAACGTATAACATTAGTAACTGGAACTTATAGTACAAACTCAGTAGTTGGAACATATAACCTTAGTAACTTGAACTTATGGTACAATCTCAGTAGTTTGAACGTATGACATTAGTAACCTGAACTTACGGTACAATCTCAGTAGTTTGAACGTATAACATTAGTAACTTGAACTTATAGTACAAACTCAGTAGTTGGAACATATAACCTTAGTAACTTGAACTTATGGTACAATCTCAGTAGTTTGAACGTATAACATTAGTAACTGGAACTTAAGGTACAATCTCAGTAGTTTGAACGTATAACATTAGGAACTGGAACTTATGGTACAATCTCAGTAGTTTGAACGTATAACATCAGCTGTTTGAACGTATAACATTAGTAACCTGAACTTACGGTACAATCTCAGTAGTTTGAACGTATAACATTAGGAACTTGAACTTATGGTACAATCTCAGTAGTTTGAACGTATAACATTAGGAACTTGAACTTATGGTACAATCTCAGTAGTTTGAACGTATAACATTAGGAACTTGAACTTATGGTACAATCTCAGTAGTTTGAACGTATAACATTAGGAACTTTATCTTATGGTACAATCTCAGTAGTTTGAACGTATAACATTAGGAACTGGAACTTATGGTACAATCTCAGTAGTTTGAACGTATAACATTAGGAACTGGAACTTATACGTTCAAACTACTGAGATTGTACCATAAGTTCCAGTTCCTAATGTTATACGTTGAAACTACTGAGATTGTACCATAAGTTCAAGTTACTAATGTTATACGTTCAAACTACTGAGATTGTACCTTAAGTTCCAGTTCCTAATGTTATACGTTCAAACTATTGAGATTGTACCTTAAGTTCCAGTTCCTAATGTTTTACGTTCAAACTACTGAGATTGTACCATAACATTAGGAACTGGAACTTAAGGTACAATCTCAGTAGTTTGAACGTAAAACATTAGGAACTGGAACTTAAGGTACAATCTCAGTAGTTTGAACGTATAACATTAGGAACTTGAACTTATGGTACAATCTCAGTAGTTTGAACGTATAACATTAGGAACTTGAATTTAAGGTACAATCTCAGTAGTTTGAACGTATAACATCAGCTGTTTGAACGTATAACATTAGTAAAGTGAAAGTATAACATTAGTAACTTGAACTTAAGGTACAATCTCAGTAGTTTGAACGTATAACATTAGGAACTGGAACTTATGGTACAATCTCAGTAGTTTGAACGTATAACATCAGCTGTTTGAACGTATAACATTAGTAAAGTGAAAGTATAACATTAGTAACTTGAACTCATAGTACAATCTCAGTAGTTTGAACGTATAACATTAGGAACTTGAACTTATGGTACAATCTCAGTAGTTTGAACGTATAACATTAGGAACTTGAACTTATGGTACAATCTCAGTAGTTTGAACGTATAACATCAGGTGATTGAACGTATAACATCAGTAAACTGAAAGTAGAACATCAGCAACTTGAACTTATAGTACAATCTCAGTAGTTGGAACGTATAACATTAGTAACTTGAACTTATGGTACAATCTCAGTAGTTTGAACGTATAACATTAGTAACTGGAACTTAAGGTACAATCTCAGTTGTTTGAACGTACAACATTAGGAACTGGAACTTATGGTACAATCTCAGTAGTTTGAACGTATAACATTAGGAACTGGAACTTAAGGTACAATCTCAGTAGTTTGAACGTATAACATTAGGAACTGGAACTTATGGTACAATCTCAGTAGTTTGAACGTATAACATTAGGAACTTGAACTTATGGTACAATCTCAGTAGTTTGAACGTATAACATTAGGAACTTGAACTTATGGTACAATCTCAGTAGTTTGAACGTATAACATTAGTAACTTGAATTTAAGGTACAATCTCAGTAGTTTGAACGTATAACATTAGGAACTGGAACTTATGGTACAATCTCAGTAGTTTGAACGTATAACATTAGTAACTTGAACTTATGGTACAATCTCAGTAGTTTGAACATATCCATCCATCCATCCATTTTCCAACCCGCTGAATCCGAACACAGGGTCACGGGGGTCTGCTGGAGCCAATCCCAGCCAACACAGGGCACAAGGCAGGAACCAATCCTGGGCAGGGTGCCAACCCACCACAGAGTTTGAACGTATAACATTAGTAACTTGAACTTAAGGTACAATCTCAGTAGTTTGAACGTATAACATCAGCTGTTTGAACGTATAACATTAGTAAAGTGAAAGTACAACATTAGTAACTTGAACGTATGGCATAAAATCAGTAAATTTAATGTATAATATTAATAACTTGAACTTATAACATCAGCAGATTGAACTTATAACATTAGAAAATTGAACTTATGGGACAAAATCAGTTAAATGCATTTTTGGTATATCATCAATAAACTGAAAATAAAACATCAGCTGATTGAGCGTGTAGTTCAGGAGGTGGCTGTGATGGACATCTGGCTTTGTAAAGAAGAGGATTTGTGTTTTGTTTTGTGTGCTGTATTTGTCCCATTTTTTTGACACCCATTATATACCCAGCCAACCTGGAAAGGGGGTCTCTCTCTGATTTGCCTTTCCCAGGGTTTCTTTCAAGGGTTTTTTTTTTTGACATCTTGGAGAATCAAAGGTCGGGTTGCTGTCAGAAAAAAGGCCATGTTAAAGCCCGATGAGGCACTTCTTGTGTGATTATACAATAAGCAAGTAGTTCTTATAATATCAATAATTGTACATGTGTAACATCACTAAATTGAACTTATGGTATAACATCAGTAGAATGAATTCATAACTTCAGTAAAACAAACATAACAGTACATTGAACTTATAACATCAGTAACTTAATCTTGCGGTATAAAATTAGCAGATTGAATTTATTGTGTAACATCAGTTAACTGAACGTACAACATTAGTAAATTGAACTTATGGTATAACATCAGTAGACTGACTTTTATAACATATGTAACTTCATCTTCTGGTATAAAATTAGCAGATTGAACTTATGGTGTAACATCAATAAATTGAAATTGAACTTGTGGTATAAAATCAGTAACTTGACTTGGTATAACATCAGTAAAGTGAATGCATAACCTCAGTACGTTGAGTTTGTGGTTCAGGATGTCGCCATCATGCATGGACCGTTTAGCTTTGTGAAAAGGATCGACATGGTTTCTGTTTTTTTACCCCTTTTTTTGATACCCATTACATGCCCAGGCTACCTGGAAGGGGCGGTCTCTCTCTGAATTAAGATTTCTTCTATTTCCTTTTTCCCTACAAGGTTTTTTGCTTGGGCAAGGTTTCTTGTCTTGGGGAGTCAAAGCTGGGGAGCTATCAAAACACAGGGCCTGTTAAAGCCCATTGTGGTATTAGTTGTGCGATTTTGAGCTATAAAAGAAATAAAATGATGTTGTTATACATCAGTAAATTAAAATCAGAACACCATGAAATTGTACATTTGGTATAACATTATTAAATTGAACGTATTTATCATCACATCGTAGCTTATTCAATTAAAAGGTACCTAATGATGGAGGAAGAATGCTAACTGATCAGCCCAGAAGTTAAGCCTGTGGATGTTCATTAAAGTAAAATGTACTGAACAGTTGAGCCCAGTTTAGGTTGCGTGGCACACAATGTGGAATATTTTAACCAGTTTAGTCAGCTGGCACAAATAAGCTCAAAGATGGCAATCTCATTTGAAAAAGAATTCCTATATCCTCCCAATTTATGGCAAATAACACTTAAACTCAAATGCTGGGGTTGTACATTGTTTCTTTCTCTATGACAAATTGAGCTACATTTAATGTTGAGATTACCATCCACCAATCCTCCTAGCCCACTTTTGCAGGGTAGGCTCATGGGGCAGCTGGAGCTGAACCCTGCAAGCATCAGGTACAACACCTGCACTGGGCACCAGTGCGACCTCACAGACACACACATCGGGGGGGCCAATTTTCCTTGACAGTCCACCTAAACCTGCATATTTGTGGACTATAGTAGGAGAGGACCCATGCAGACATGAGGAAGAACGTGCATGTGGCGGTTACAAATCACATTTTGCTTTATCTGAGCATTTTAAATTGTAGATTTGCTTTCTACTAAAAGAGTTTCATCTCCTGATCCATTTCAGTGAAATTCCACATCAATGCGGGGAGAAAAAGCTGTGCGACCAACCAAAGCAAAATGATTGCAAAAGTAAGATAATTATTGAGATACCCTTGTATATAATTAAAAGTATTTCAGTCATCCAAAAAAATCCCTCTCTCTATAGTGCCTTTTTGTATGAGCTCTGACAGAAATTCTTATAAAAAGCATTTTCACTGAAATAATTCAGAGTAGCTTACTATTGTTTGTTCCAGTAAGTATTAAAGTGTTGGTAAACACTTTGCACTGTTAAAGTTGTCCTGATCATGCCAATATGCATGAGGATTAATGGCAGCTGTGCTATAAAAATGATGCCTGTTTATTGTATTCAACAGGTATACCAATTCCAGCATGATTTGTTCAAGTCAAAATGAATGGATCAGTTACAATGAATCTGCGCAGACAGCTTTAGTGTACAGGGAGTGGCGTACACAGAAGAAATGCACAGTGGTTCAGCTTTCAGGAACTTTTGCCTCGTCAGATAGCCAGCAAGTGCCCACCTTGATTGACTGTAGCAAACGGCCCTAAAAGACCTGCTGCAGGAGCATTAAGCAAGTGCACGCTGTCAGTAGCCTGGCTGTTTTTAATTTCAGCCCACCCCCTAAGCCCCCTGCCACGTCCTTTTACAATTGCTTTGCAAAGTTGATCCTCGTGCAGGTAATGGCCATTCCTCAGAAGCGGGGCCTGACTCCACTGCTGTGACCAGCCGGGTGGAAATGAAGCTGCTGCTGCCTTTGTGTGTAGCTTTTTATAGCGGGACACTTCATGTTGTCTTCATGCAGACACATGACAGTGCTATAGTTAAACGAGTGGATGTGTGGCATTAAAAATAAGAGAGGCGAGCTTAGCTTGTCACTCTGGAGCTCCTGTTTTCAGAGATGTACATAAAGAAAGGTTCATGTGACATTAGTAGACACAAGGGGCATACATCAAATCCTCAACAGCTAGAACTTTTCTGTTCTTTTCAATCATTCAGTCTTTCTTTTACAGTGCCCTCCATGATGTGTATGACTAAGACACATTTTTCCTTGATTTCCCCCCTTTGCGCCACAGTTTAAAATTACAACTCAAACAATTCAGAAATTGTCATTAAAGTGCACATTGCAGACTTTGATTGAAGGGGATTTGCAGACATTTTGGTCACCACACTTTGTCTACATTTCGCCCCATTTCAGGGCACCATACTGTTTAGGGCAATTGGCGTCACAGGTGTTTGTGATTCCTCGGGTGGGTTTCATAGCTTGCTTCTACCCTTTGGAGTGAGTAGTTGCCATTGTTCAACATAAGCAAACGATCAACATAAGCAAAAGGTGATCTGTGCCAATGAAAGTCAAAGAAGCCATTATGAGGGTGAAAACCACTGGAGACTTTGGTCTAACCTTAGGATGACTGAAATCACCTGTTTGGAAGATCATTAAGAAGAAAGAACACACTGGTGAGTTCAGTAATCGCAAAAGGGACAGGCTGGCCGAGGAAGACCTCAACTGCTGATGACAGAACAATTCTCACTGTGGTCAAGGAAAACTCCAAACGCCTGTCTCACAGACCATACAGAGTCTTAAGGGGGCCGATACGGACGTGTCAGAGACGACTATCAGCAGAAGACTTCATGAACAGAAATACAGAGAGCACACTGTGAGATGCAAACCACAAACAGAATGGCCTGATTACTGTTTATGAAAAAGGACTTCAAAGAGCCTGCAGAGTTCTGGGAAAAAGTCTTGTGGATAGATGAGACGAAGATTAACCTGCATCAGAGTAATGGCAAGAGCAAAGTGTGGAGATGAAGAGGAACTGCCTGAGATCCAAAGCAGACCACCTCATCTGTTAAACATGGTGCTGGGGTGCAATAATGCGTGCCATAGGTCTGGGCACACTTCTCGTTGTTGATGAAAGAACTGCTGACACCCAGAGGTGGGTAGAGTAGCCAAACATTATACTCAAGTAAGAGTAGCGTTACTTCAAATAATATTACTCAAGTAGAATTAAAAAGTTCTCATCTAAAAAATGACTTGAGTAACTTTAAAGTAACTGATTTGTTTTTTAGAAATGTTGTAATAAGACAGACATAAAATAATGTGCAAAGTCTGCTATTTCCAAATAATAAAATAAAAAATGACTAAAAATAAATAACATCTTTACAAAATAAAGATGCACAATTAACACAAAGTTCCAAATCTCAGTTTTTCACAACAAAGGTTTTGAAGCCATTACCTACAGTAGGTAACATGTATGTTTGAACAGTGCAAACTACTTACAGTGACAAGATATACTTGTACACTGCCCTCCAAATAGCACAGCTGATAGAAAATAACATTAGAACAAGGCATCTTGTGCACGTCTAAGAAGTTCCACTTTACCTTGACTGTCTGTGTCTGTGCATGTTTGGTTAAAACCTGCTTGTTCTTCACTCGGTGAAGTGATGGTTAAGCTTCAGCAGGAGTTGGCTCTCCTTTTTCATGTATTGTTTCTTTCCCTGTCCGGTGTCTGTGAGGAGTTTGTGCCACTATGCCGCCACAGTTTGTGTGTAGTCATGTTGCTACATTTGATTGGTGAAACAGTCTTGTGATTATTGTTGCTACGTCTGATTAGTGAAACAGTAATGCAGTAGATCCACTGGCCACTTCTCTCTGGCAAAAATATAGTGTATATATTGGAAAAAAGTAACAATTCGAGTGTTGCCCAATGTAGCGGAGTAAGAGTAGCGTTTCTTCTTCACAAATGTACTCAAGTAAAAGTAAAAAGTATGGTGCAGTAAAACAGCTCTTAGAAGTACAATTTTTTAAATAAGTTACTCAAGTAAATGTAACGGAGTAAATGTAACTCGTTACTACCCACCACTGCTGAGAGCAGTGGCACAATGAATTCTGAGGTGTGTGGAAACATCTGATCTGCTCAGGTTCCCAGTAGATGCCTCCAAACTCACTGGATGACTGTTCATTCTGCAAACAGATGATGAGCCAAACATACTGCTGAGGCAACAACATTTTTTGACTTGAAAAATGGGCGTACTTGGTACGCGTTTAAGGCTTTTTCATTCACCTGTAGACCCGTATATCCTTTAGCGCCATTGTAAGCCACAAGAACAGACAAGGAATTTTTAAAATTTTATAAAAAGCAGTTCACTTAAGAAAACAATGTCATGTGGCACATGAAAACATACCATGATTGTGAAGTAATAACTTTGACTTGTACACTACCAAAGTTATTGTTTAGGAATTGGAAAATTGTAACAAAGGTTATATCCTCGTGAAAGAGAAAACATTCACTTTTATGTTAAGAGACCACAGTTGTACAGAATAATCACTTATGTAAAGGACACTTCCTGCCCACGTGCCTGTGATATCGAATGACTGTAATGTTAACATTCTCAAACATGTTTGGTGGGTTAATGTGAGATTTTTGTCCCTCAGTTGTCTGTTATCTGGACATACAAGCAAGAATTTGCGTGTGGCAAAACAACAACCACGACTGAGGTCCTGTCGAGAGAAAGTCCTGAAACAAAGAACACTGATGGACAGACGAAAAAATTCAACACCGACCAAAGAGAATGACCTTTATATTATATTAAAGTCAAGTGTTCACTGTGATGCAAGTCTAATAATCCACTAATCTTGGGCGCAGTTGAGGATTTAACTCAAAACATTTCATAAATTCAGCTTTATCAACTTCAGTGGAAGAATATCAACAGAATCTCACAGTTTCTCTTCCACTTTTATTACAGTGCGTCGTTTCCTGCTGCTGCTGTACGTGACAGGTAACATATTGGTAACACCGGGAGATGAATGAGAAATTTCTTCAAATAGCCTGTCTGCTCTGGATGGTTGGGACATGCGTTTGTGCGCAGTCCTCTGTGTGAGATATGCCAGTCAGCAGGGAGTAGCTTTGATTGAGCCTGGCTTGATTCCAAACATGGCAGACTCGCTCCTCTTTCTTTTCCACATGAAGCAGTTTTCATAAATATTACAGGGCCACCCCCTTTTGGTAGTTTTCACATTTTTTTATTATAACTCGTTGAATCCCAGTGGTTTGAATTTGACAGTGATCAATAGAAACAGACTCCTTAATGTTAACATTGGTCTAAGCAAATTCCACGCAAATATTGGAACAAATTTAGCCAATCGAGACTAATAACATAAAAATTTCTACGGGGTGGAGTGCTTTTAATATACCTGTATATTGAATAAAAAAATCATTTATCTGAGGCCATGCAAATTTACCTGAAATTAGGGAGTTGGTAATCTGAGTGTCCGTCTAATAGACATAAGGAAAATAAAGAAGATGCTGGAGAGACATGGAAGATGAACAAAGAGCTTCAAGTCCTGGTTAAGCTGCCTTGTGCCTTCTTGGCAAAATCTTGCCAATGCATTATTATTCTAGTTAAGTGACATTTCATTGGCAATCATTCTTGTGTGATCATCACCAAGAAATGCCTCCATGGGCTTCAACAGGCCCTGCTTTTTCACAGCAGCCTTGACTCCCTAAGAAAACACTCCCAAACCCTTGTTGTAAGAAATCTTAGACAATGGGTGTTAAAAATGGGGTAAATACCACACACAAAACAACAAAAGTCTTCCTCTTCAGTGAGGTAGATGGCAGATCTTTCATGGCCAACTCAGAAATGATACAAACTACTTTGTTCTTGCACATACTCCGCACCAAGTAACCAAGTGACAACTCTTAGATGATACCACTCACTGAATACAAAACTACCTCTTATGAGGATACAGATTTGTTCAAATACATCAAAAACTAAGTAGAAACTAATGAACATAAATGAAAAACAACAACATATGTGCATCAGTTAATTGTGGAGCCACAGCCAGATTGTAAAAAAAGAGTTGCAGACAAGCCAGACACAGAGTCCAGGAAATCTCTGCCAACAAGCCGCCTACCCCTACTGGCCATTCTACAGCTGAGTCCATACTTGACCGGCCAGTCAAACGAAAAGACCCTGATAATTCCAGTTGTCCTTTATCTGAGATGACTTATCCATGGGCAGGCATGGATAGCCAATTAGAAACGGGGTTGATTAGGGGGCCAGAATGACCAGGCTGCGGTGGACAATTTAGCCCGGATAGTGGGATACACCACTACTCTTTACAATGGTTTATGACCACAGTGTGTCAGGACCTTGGTTTTACATCTCACCCAAAGGACGGCACCATTTTTACAGCACAGGGTCCCTGTCACTGTACTGCTGTATTGGGATCCACATTCAGACCACAGGGTAAGCATCCCCTGCTGTCCTCGCCAACACCTCTTCCTAGTTTGTCTCCCATCCAAGTACTGGCTGGCCCCAAACATGCTTTGCTTCAGGTGGGCGACCTCTTCCGAAGTGCATGTGGTATGGCTGAAGTAGGTTGTTTAACTGGTCTATTTACTGTAAATGTAGACAAGCACAGACACTTTTTTTTTTTTAAAGAAATGTAATCAAATTTGTGTGTTGCCTTGACTGGATGGACACGGAAAAACCCTTGAAATTGACCCATGGCCAGTGTCCCATAAAAATGCATGCACTCAGTTGTTGAGCACTGATATTTGTGCTCTCATCCTTGAGATGGAATCAGGGCATCAAACATCTTGTAGGTCGGTAGCCCATTCCCAGCCAACAGAAACAAGGAGAGGGAAAGGTGATTAAAATGTGCGAAGAGCGATTTAGTGCTTACAAAAACTCATGATGACAGGAAAAATGAAACCGTTTATAACAGGTGCGTTCAGATCAAGGGAAAGAACGTGCTGAATCAGGAAGATCTGCCGGAGACGACATTTTATACAAGGAAAACCGGCTGAAGCCTTGTTGGCTGTGCTGCACACTGTGATTTGGTGTAATTATTACCTTTACTTCTAACTGAAAGGATTTTTACACATGCAGATGCATTGCTTAAAGAATTTCTTGGTTAACATTTTTTGGTCTTTGGAATAACATCATGTGGTGCTCTTTTCAGGGTTTTTTAACCCTCTGAAATAGTCTCATCTTTAGTCTGTAGCCAGTAGGGGGTGCCACTGTGTCCCAAACCCACTAATACCCAACAAAATCAACTAGTTCAAATTATGGATTTTTTTAATCTAATAACTAGGAAAACAGTGAAACACCGCCCAAAAAACATACAAATAATAAAGTTTTCTTCTCTCCTGCCTCCAGTAAGTTTTGCCTGCTGCCTCCCGACTCTGACTCCTAGAGGTATGGTGGCAGACTTCTTTTAAGATGGACCTGGGAGTACTTGCTGCAGCACACTGTGGCTTGTTGGAAGCACTTTTGAGGGATGAACTGCTCCCGGCTTCCAGCACTCACCAGTCCATTTTTCCTTCCAACATCATAGCCAGGTCAGGAATTATCAAGCATCTTGGCTGGGTAGTGTCTGCAAATCTGGCCATCCTTCCATTATGGTTTCCCAGCTAGGCAAGAAATCCTCCTTCATCCTGGTCGGGATGCCCATCCATCCTCCTGGGCACTTACAGTCTCATAGCCTGACATCAAAATTCATTGAAGATTTTTCCGGCTTTCTTTATACATTTTGCCTTACAACATTTAAGTAATTGGGGAGTGGAACGTTCTGAAAATTAATGAAAAACTAGAAGTACACTGTTGGAACAGTGATCAGTCAGCTGATTGCATACTCCACAGAGCCATCGTTTGCTTTAGTGATGGCCATCAATCTCTTCTTCTTTTCTCACTTCTGTGTGAGGTTGTTTTCTATCAAATGTAATGTAACATTTGCAGTACTGAACTCTGCACCACGGCAGAATTTATGAATAATAGTTCAGTCAGGATTGGTATTCCAGTCAAAAGAGTTTGACTACTTGTGCACGCTAAACATATAATATGGTTAAAATAAAACATAACTTCAGATGAAACACATCACTTCAATAATTACACTGGTCAATGAGCATTTTGCTACTATCACCTTTACTTTAACAAATTTCTCTTGCTGACTTCAAATCTGAAAACCGTTTTCGTCCAGCACATCCCATATTTTAGTTATTATGTTCCAGGTCTTGGACAACTAGGTTGACTGGACAGTAAAGGCGATGCGTTTCAGCATTTAAGAAATAAGATTGGTCTTGAGAAAAGTGAAGCCAAAATTAAGGAAGGTGTTTTTGTTGGCCCTGAAATCCGTGAACTGATGCTTGACGATGAGTTCAAAAGGAAACTGAAGCCCAGTGAATCAGCACCCAGAATTTTCTTGACAGTCACAGAGCAGAGAATTATGCTGAGGTTGTGGAGAATATGCTGAAAGTATATTAGCTTACGGGAGCCAGAATGTCACCGAAGACGCATTTTTTTACATTCTCATCTCAATTTTTTTTCACCAAATCTAAGAGATATCAGAGATGAGCATGGGAAAAGATTTCATCAAGATATAAAGGTAATGGAAAACTGATATCAGGAAAAATTCACTTTGAGCATGATGGGAGACTACTGTTGGTTCATGCAAAGACAGACGGATGTGCAGTACAAGTGCAAAAGCGAGGGCCTCACTTTTACAAATATACATTAAAGTGTCTCTGGTATCGTCTTCTGGTTTGTTTTCAGAATAAACACATCAAAACAATTTTGGTGGGACAGAGTCCAAACTCTAGATATCGTGTTGATTATATTTTATCTTGATATTCAAAAGTGTCAAAACGTCAATGATGTGTATTTCAAAAACCTGACGTGCTAGCTTAATTCCGATTTCATATATGAAATCAGTGTAAAAAATTTAATAAACAGCTGCTCTGAAGTTCCCAGAAGCAAACAAAAAATTTTTTTTGTAGACCAGTGTTATGTATGCATCCGCAAAACGCTGCTGTGACTCTTTTACAGCTTGAGTTAATAGGAGAACTCCCGTGCTTTTTGTGTGCAGGAATTGTCTTTGAGCACTGCAGACTGATAAAGCTCAACTGATCTCACCGGGAAATTGTTTCCCCACTCAGGTCCCACCTTTTTGCACAGCACAGCTATTTCATTCCACCTGTCCCACAGTGTAAACCATGACGACTATGCCAAGTGTTCAATTTACCTTGTGCTGTAAAGGACCTGCTTCTGAGAGTCTTTGTAATTTGGATTTTGCGGATTCCCTGCTGGCCACAACAGGTCATTTACAACAGTGCAAATATCTGAACTGGGACAGATCTTGGTGCGACTCCATGACAGAACAGCTACTAACACAGCAAGGGCAACACCGATACTGTGCTAGGGCTGTTAGATCACAATTTTAAAAGGCATACAACCATACAAAAGTCAAGGAAAAATGTGTTTCCAGCTGTGAAGTGATACAAGTAGATGCAGAGTACTTGGTGTAGCCTATTCATAAGCCATCGCAGAGGTTAGTCGCTGTTGGAGTAGATCCTGATTTTTGGAAAGTTGAGTGTCTACATTTTGTTATCTTAGCAGACGTTTTCATCCAAAGTAACTTACAAAGAGGCCAACATGATCAAGTAAACATCAATCTGGGGCACTGTTTGGAAACAAGCATGACAAAGGTACTAGATGGATCATCACAAGTGAAGACCTCTAAACAAAATACAAGTGACATACAAAATGAAACTTGCAAAACAAAAAGGTCTTCAAACACACTGAAGGAGTCTGAATATTGAATGGATGTGTGCAGCTTGTTACACATGGAAAGTGTCTGGACTGACATTTGATGCCATTCAACAGCAAACCTGATTGATCACGAAGGAACACAGGACCTCACAAGTGTCTAAATACAGTAGGTGCAGACCCACTGACCACTCTGTAGGCAAGTGTCAGGGATGTATCACTATAGGAAGCCAATGTATGGTGAATGGGAAAGATTTGTACCACTATCAGAGAACAGTAGCAGCATTATTGTCACATACTGGTAGTAGTAGTATTGTCACATCATTGTTGCTGTAGTAACAATGTCACATGTATGCAGTACACTGCAATTCTTCCTTGCCTGTTTGACCAGCATGCCTCTCTTTGGTGCCATGTAGAATGTATTAAAATACAGAAACTCGGGCCATGAGATATTTAGCTGGAAACTTCAATGCTCGATTGAAGCAGAAACTAGAGTTCATCCGATGTCAGTAGAAACACTTGCTGTATATGCAGACCTTTTCCTAAAAAAAGAAACCCTCCATCAATCCTTAATGAACCCACTAATCTTCTGTAGTATAAATTTCATACATTAAAAATCTGACCGAATCCTCTGATGCAGACTTAAAACAAGATGTACAGTGAGAAATCATTTGTACCTTCAGCAGTCTGACAGTTCAATGATAAATGCAACTCAAAAAGAACCATATTGCATGTTGAATTTGAGGGAGTGCCTTTCTTGCCATCCTACTTTTGCAAAATATTAGGCAGCAAACATGTGAGAGAGGTCGCTGATCAGAAGTAACCCAAATAAATAGCAGTTGTAAAGGACTCTTTACAAAAAGAACTCACAGTGCAGTGCAACACTAGTGTGACTTCCTTTTCGTTAGTCTTCTATATACTGCCAGCTTTCTGTAGCAATGGATTTTTGTAAAGAAGACAACTGGAACAAGTGGTGTTAGGAGTGGGATTTGAGGTGAGGTCACTGCTCTTCTTCAAGAACATTTTCTTACAGTCTGAAAATGGAACAGATTGCACTTTGTAAGTGGCTTTTCTGCTCTTAAATCCTCCCTTTATGAACCCGGCTCCCAAAATAGGCACACTATACCCATGGGCTTGTTTTTTCTTGTGGGTTACTATTTGTTAGACCAATTGAATTTCTCATTCAAGGATAATAACATTTAGTTTGGTGTTCTCCTTGATGGTTAGCTTGATGTTCTCCTTGATGGTTTGCTCGATCTTCTCCTTGTTTGTATAGCACAAAGGCCAATTGAATTTCCCATTCAAGGATAATGGCAGTTAGCTTGATGCTTTCCTTGATGGTTAGCTTCATCTTCTCTTAGTTTGCATAGAATAAGGCCAAATTAATTTCCCGTTCAAGCATAACAACCATCCCACAACAGACAATAATCAACAACAAGGTAAAAATGACCTGCTTTGAGTAAATGTGCCCAGTGATAGACTGGTACTCCATCCAGTGTGCACACCTGAGGGACAAACAGCAGCCAACCTGTGCCTACCCCCATGAGAACAGATAATTGATATTTCCTTACGATGGTAGAACATTTTTTTTTTCGTCATTCTGTTTCCTCATATTGCATAGAGATGTCAAAAGTGAAATTCTGCCATGTCATCACTTTTTTGTTCATTTGTAAAAAAACAACAGAATTAAAATGCTTAAAGTGTAATCATGATGGTAGAGGCTTTGATGTCCTTGTGGCACTACGAGCTTCTAACACAGTAGTCACACTGTTGAACTTTATTTTTTTAAGCCAGCTTCAAAAAGCCTGTACAGAAATCTGCATCAAGTGGAATTCTCAACACAACTGGTGAGTACATCGGGCAGTTCTCAGCTCAGGGTTTGTTTAAGTGTGTTTTATAATAGTAAGTCCCACCGAATGCTCACAGTAGATTCCAGGGAAGAGGAATGTCTGCTTTGGCCCTGGCTGAGATTTTTTTTTTTTTTTTTTTGGAAGCGGTGTGAAACTAATCCCTGAAAAAATCTCTCGCTGCCAAGTTCATTCAAGTCCATTGTGAAGAAACTCTGCCTTACTAATTTGCTAAAGGCCGCCTTGTCAGTTCCCTTCTTGCTTTGTTCACTTCTCTGGTTTCGGCTTTGGTGCATAATGGATTAGCTGTCTGACAGTGCAGTGTTGGATTTGAGAAGCGCGTTAAAGATTGGAGCTACAAATACCATATAGAAAGTTAAAATGGCATGTGTCATTATAAAAAAAAAAAAAAGAATTAATTAGTAATAGGTCTCTGGCCAGGTATCGTTCCTGCCTTGTGCCTGATGCCTGCTGGCTAAAGCTTACCCATGACCAGGCTCGTTTAGAAAATGGATGGATTGATAATAGATGTTCAGTCCTTTAATTTCCTGACTCGATAGACTGTAGCAAATTCCAAAAACACAATCTCTCAGAATTCACAACTTCTCACAAGCTTTAAACCAGCACCATCCTGTTCTTTCTCCTGTTTCTCCTCCACTTTTACCAGGTAAGCTTTCCCCTACTTACTCCCAACTCTGACTTTCCTGGGGAAGGTGAGGGTCTCCTTGTTAACCTGGAAGTACATCCGTCACACATCAGCATGGTAACCAGGAAGCACTTTCACATCAGACAGAGCTGCCTTCTGAAAGGAAAGCCTGTCCCCTGTAGATCTCTAGTGGTACCCAAGGACTCCAACAGGGCCACCCACCAGAACCCTACAAGTGTCCATACCTGTGGGATGCTGCCTCCCAGCGTATTGGTAGAACACATTTTTCTGGGACGTGGTCTCCCTCTGCTTTTCTGCTATGATGGCCTCCCTGGCCTTGAAGGGTACCATTAACCAACTTGTCTAGGATGCCCATTGTTGCCACTAAAGGGGCGTTCCAGCATCCTCAACCTTAGACACCACTGCACACACAGAGTCCCGAGTTCAAATCCAGCACTTTTATGTTCAATAACGTGTGTCTTTTGCAGACTTCCCTCCTTCAGTTTTCATAGCAGCTCTCGCACAACACAGTACAGCCCGATAATTCCAACATTGCCTCTCTTTGCTCCTTCCGTTTTCCTCCACATCTCCCAGGAAACTGTTGTCTAGCTCTTCTCCCGACTCCAACTCCCTGCACCAAGTGTAGGGCTCTCCTTTAACTTTGGACCTAGGACTTCCAGTGCTTAATCCATTGCCTCCAGGAAGCACTTCTGGGTCTGGCAGGACTACAGTGGTCCTTTTATCGTTAATACTGTATCTGGCAGCCCCCACAGAACCTGACAGATCAGGCCCATGGGACTACAACTCCCATGCTGCCCTGCAGGCATCCATAATGGGGCTTGCCAGATTGGATGCTGCCACCCAGTGTACAGGGGTATACTCTGCCAATAGCAGGTGGTCACCCACTGTGCTGTCACTTGCTTTTCCCAAGTCCATCCCAGGTGTTGCTCAGTGGTTGTTAGGATGCCAGCCCCACCGGGTTCACATCCATGTCGTAGAACAGAAAGGAGATATTATTCTTCCCTCCCTGACCTTCCGTTATCAAGGCCTTCTGGTCAGGTAAGGAAGTGTTGTCCACACCAGCTGCAGTGCTGGGTTGTCGCTCACACCCTTTATCCACATCTTCCTTTACAATACAGTAAATTGAGGTTTAGGGAATCCAAAGGCCAACATCAAATCTACTACAAGTCTCCTCCTAATACAATTTTGCGTGACTAATGCCTGTTTACCACGTTTGTAAAGAAATAACTTGGACTTGAAAAATTCAGATTTTGGGCTATCAGGCATATCACAGCCTTCTTGGAATTTGCCAAACGGCATTTAAAGGCAGGCAGTGTGGCACAATGGTTAAGTGTTTGATCCTGAGGTTGTGTGTTCAGATCCCACTGCTAACACTATGTGACCATAAGCAAGTCACTTCACCTGCCCGTCCTCCGATTGGAAGCATAAAAGAAATGCAGCCAATTATATCTCAAATGTTGCCTTAGATAAAGTTGACAGTCAAATTAATTAAGGACAACATGAGGAAAATGCTGCGGTGGGTTGGCACCCTGCCCGGGATTGGTTCCTGCCTTGTGCCCTGTGTTGGCTGGGATTGGCTCCAGCAGACCCCCGTGACCCTGTGTTCGGATTCAGCGGGTTGGAAAATGGATGGATGGATGGAGGAGGAAAATGTCTCTCTGGTCTGATGAGACAAAAATTGAACTCTTTGGGCAGAATTCCAGGTTCTGCTTATTTATTACCTGCCTAATACATTCCCAAAAGTTGAGGGAGCCTCAAAACTTTCTAAATCCACTGTATTGTCATTATAGCAGTCAAACATACTGGAAAGAAAAACGGAAAAGGGTTTTTCAAATCCTCCGCTAACAGAATTTGTTTTTTTTCATTTTATCTTGTTCAGGAAAGACCTGTTGTGTTGTCTGATGGTTTGATTTTCGTTTTAGGCATTTCCTACGGAAGTCCTCACTCTGTTTTTTTTCCCCCGTCTCAGACAGTTTTATTACTGTTTTAGTTTTAAAACAATCCGAGTGTTTCCTTTTTGCAGTATAAGAACCAGCACCTCCATTGGCAACACGGGTCATGCTGATGTGGCAGATGTGAACAGACATGAATTAAGCACTTTTTTTTTCTTTTAAAAAGTCATGACAAGCTGCAGGGTGAGCCCGACAGGTGCACATTTTTTGTCTCGCTATGTCTGCTGTTGCTCATCGAAGCCCAAAACTACACCATTAAGCCTCAGAATGTTTTCTTTCTTCTTCTACAGATATGCCCTGGGTTGGTGTTTCTCCATCAATTTTATACAATGGTTTTTAACCTAATAACAGTCATGGGGGTCGGGCGATCAAAACTGAAAAAACAGAACAGGACTGGAAGCAGTGCAGGTGAGAGCAACCAAGTGCATCCCAAAACCTAAGGATATCTCAGACTCTGACCGACTTGGAGAATTAAACCTGTTTAGTCTCGAGCAGAGGAGACTGCGCCCAGATCTTTAAAATCCTCAAAGGCTTTGATAGAGTAGATCAAGCAGAGCTCTTTCGACTAAATGATCAATCACGTATTTGAGGACATCAGTGGACATCAAGGGCTGAAGCCAGAAAGCTCTTCTTGACTCAGACTTGTGGGAATCTGGAACCAACTACTGAGACATGAAGTTGAAGTAGAAACCTTGAGAACCTTTAAGAAGGATCTGGATGAGACATGGGGACAGCTTGGCTAATAACTAAACAAACAAATGTGATGGACTAAATGGTCCCCTCTCGTTTGTCAGATTTGTAATGTTCTTGTAACACACACAGCAAAGTGCAAACCAAACTAAATGTCTGATGTTTAAGTAAGATGGGTCCAGATGAGATGTTTTCAGATGATGTTCTGATCATTTTGCACCTGCTTCTGATCGGAGGTTGTGATAAATGGAGGGGTGCCTTTTACTTTCTCCACATACGAAATTTGCCTTCACCGTGTTCATTAGAATTGCTTGGAAGTCCATGCTTTTTCTTGTGATGAGTGGCAAATAAAACTAAATTATATCCGCTGGAATTTAATGCTTTGTTAAGATAAAATGTGAAAGCTTCCAAGGGGTGAATGCTTTTGATAGACTCTCTGTAGATGTTACAGCAGGCACATCATGACCAAGAACTTGGCAGGAGTTCCATGTCCACTTGGCGCTCGATGCTACTGCTCAACAATGCTCCACTCTGTTCTTGTCTAGCAAGAGCTGACAAGTCATTGAAAATGAGTGCTGCCACATCCAGCAGACTTTCCAGGAATTTTATCCTATGACTTTTTTTTTTTCTTTTCTCCCTGAAGATGCTCTTTGTGGTTGTCATTTTGATAGGCTCAAAGTGTCTACCATGCATTTCCATCAAATTACTTTCAGGTCTGCAACCACCAGGTAATACAAGAGATAGCAAGCAGAGGTTTGTTTTTAACGGGCCAATTGGGGGAAAATTATTTTCTTGGCTTAGTAATGACCTTTCTGAAATCTGCATGACAGCCTTCATCTGTTGTCATTTAGAACATAACTTGGCAGGGTTTATTCTTTTTTTTTTTTTTTTTTTTTTTGCTCATTGGGGTAGTCCATGATGCCATGTTGGTTTTGTTTATGAGCACCGCCATTTAATACACGGCATTGCCAAGACGCGTCTCTTGGTTGCTGTTCATTGAGATATCTTGACGTCATCTATTGGACAGTTTAAATTACCAGCGTGACACTCCACTGTCTCTTACTATGAACAGGAAACTGCAAATAACCTGAACAAATATTTCACCCAAGTATTTAACCCTCAATACGTTGAAGATTAATAAAACCCCGTGAACCTGATGGGATTTTACCAATTCTATTAAAAGAAACTAAAGATATCATCTAAAAACCTTTATTAGGCATATTTGAGCAGTCACTTGGGAAAGGAGAAAAACCAGAAGACTAGAAAGTTGCAAATGTGACAAAATTTAACAAAATGGTAATTACAGACTGTCATGCACGTGCGCCAGAGGGTGAACTTCTGGGCTCACCTAAAGTAAGTACGTACCACCCCAGGAGGAGAGGGTTTGCTGCGGCTAACAGACTTGTCTCTTTCTTCCCTCACAGTCTTGCCAAACTGCCCCTTGAGGGCACTGGACTAAAAGAAGCTGTGCCACGCCCCTTCCAGTCCGCACAGTATAAAGCCAGAGTGATGACATTCTGATGTGGACCCAGGTGATGCAACTGTGAAGCATTTTATTGCATCGTCCAACTAAGGGGACTGTTTTTTGCTTAAATCTGAACATTGAGGTGGTTAATTGTCATTGCCTTTTCTGCAGTTTTTGTTTTAATTAAACAGGATTTTTGTTGCCCGATTGCACCCCAAGGTCCCTATCTTGTATTTCACCCCGCTACAAGACCAATGCACCATGTAAAATTATGAAAGGAATAATATAAAATAAACTAGAAATGTAACTACATGAAATAACATACTAAATAACAGCCAGCATAGATTTATAAGAGGAATACCAAAGCTATCTTTTAGATATTTTTGAACAGGCAACTGCAATAGTTGAGCAAACCATTTGACAGAATTTACTTTGATTTTCTTCAACATTTGACTTGGTCACCCTACACTGATGACCAAATTTGAAACTAGAATCTGTAGGCATCAGAGGTAACTTACAAAACTGTATCTGAAGTTGGTTAACCGGCAGGAAACAGAGAGTACTGATAGGAGGAGAACACTCTATATGGAGTGGGGTCATCAGTGGAGTCCCTCAGGGATCTGTCCTGAGACCATTACTTTTTCTGATTTTTATAGTAATGACAGTCCAGGGGGCCTCCTGTCTAATCTCGTCTGTCAACCTGTCCATCACTATTGCAAATGAGAAAGGGCTCAGAGCCGATCCCTGATGTAATCCCACCTCCGTCACTCCTACTGCAGACCTCACCACTGTCACACTTCCCTTGTACATATCCTGTACCACTCTTACATACTTCTCTCTGCCATTCCTGACTTCCTCATACAATACCACAGCTCCTCTCGAGGCACCCTGTCATATGCTTTCTCCAGGTCCACAAAGACGCAATGCAACTCCTTCTGGCCTTCTCTCTACTTCTCCATCAACATCCTCAGAGTAAACATCACATCTGTGGTGCTCTTTCTTAGCTTGAAACCACACTGCTGCTCACTAATTATCACCTCACTTCATAACCTAACTTCCACTACTCTTTCCCATAACTTCATGCCGTGGTTCATCAATTTTATCCCCCTGTAGTTACACAGTCCTGCACATCCCCATTATTCTGAAATATTGGCACCAGTACACTTCTTCTCCACTCCTCAAGTTATCCAAATTCTGAGGCATTGAAAGTTAGTTACTTGTTCAATTCTTTGATTGTCAAGTGTCAGCTTTAATTCATTGTGCCCTTTCTTACTACCATGGTTTTCATATTTTTTTTTTTTGCCTAGTGATTTCGATGTTGGATTTTAAAGCGTTTGACAGAGTCGAGCACAACATCCTGAAAAGTGGTGTCTGTGAGAAATATGTTAGTTTGATTGCGGATATATGCAATAATCAACAAGGCTTTACAAAGACGGACTTCAAACAAGAACATATTGTAGAAATAAAGTGTGCGCAGTGGGTGTGTCCTTTTACCTCTAGCGTCTAACACCGTCAAACCATCTTCTTAACCCATTTCTGCAGGGCAGGGTTGCAGGGAAGATAGAATCCATATTTCCAGTTAGAGTCGGACACAAATTGGGAATAACCCTGGGACAGAGCGTCTGTCTCTGTGTTTTGTAGACCAGTACATTGGACACCTACTCCGCAGTTTATAGGAAGCAGAATAGGAAAAATGATTTTTTTTTTTTTTTAATAAAAGGAAGTTGTAATGTAGGCCATTCCACAGTGGTAAATGTACAATTATAAAATAAATTGAGTGCAATATGATGATAAATTCACACGAGCTGAGACATAAAACCCTTTTCAGATTTAAAAAAAAAAATCGAGGATCTCCTGTCATAAACAGTCATCTTTAGACGCGGCATATCAAACCACGAGGAGACGGTCTCTTCTACATGCTTGAATAAAAGGTTCTGTTTTCTTTGATAAAAACCCGTGACTTGTTTGAACATTTTGTGCCATAGGCAGCGGAACATAAGGGCACCAGAAACATTATAAATAACCGAAGAAGTCTTCATTGGTAGCATGCATATGACATTGCTGAGAGGCAGTGGCGTGGTAAAATTATAAATTATGGTTTTGTTAGAGAATGTTTTTATGCTAATTATGTCTTATTTATAGATGTTCTTGTATAGGAAAATTGATGACATAAGACCAAAGACCTGCCTGCAGGAAATTTATTTATTTAGTTTTTTTAATAGTTTTTCATTTGTTCGTTTTTCAGCTTCATGAGTTTTTATTCTGTACTTGGTGTATACTGTCAAAGCCTTTTACCATTTAAAAACATTATCAGTGAATGAATCTTTAACTGTAGACAACTTGTATGGTACCATGGACTCCATTGAGTTTCAGTCAGTCAGTCTCCAACCCGCTATATCCTAACACAGGGTCACGGGGGTCTGCTGGAGCCAATCCCAGCCAGCACAGGGTGCAAGGCAGGAACAAACCCTGAGCAGGGCACACACACACACCCACACGTCAAGCACACACTAGGGACAATTTAGGATCGCCAATGCACCTAACCTGCATGTCTTTGGACTGTGGGAGGAAACCCACGCAGACACGGGGAGAACATGCAAACTCCATTCAGGGAGGACCCAGGAAGTGAACCCAGGTCTCCTTACTGCAAGGCAGCCATGCTACCACAGCGCCACTGTGCTGCCCCCATTAAGTTTCAGCAGATGTGAAATCAGACCCTGACTGACCCTGCTCAGAAGCTTAAATCACACTGTGGTTGATCTAGTAATTCAAAGCACAATGCAAAGTCAACATAAAAAAAAAAAATGGTTCAGTGACGACAAAATCATGGTTGTCACCACCATCCCAGTCCCCTGACCTAAATAAACCCTACTGAAAACCAGTGGGGTAAACTGAAGAGGAGAATCCTCAAGCGAGGACACTGAAACCTGAAGCACCTGTACAGAGAGATTATGTATGAAGGAATGGGCTCTGATCCCTTGCAATGTGTTTTCCAGAGAGTTACAAAAAAAAAAAAAAAAAAAAAAAAGAGGTCAACATAATCGAGTGAACATCAATTGGAGCGGGGTGGGGGGTGTCTATATGAGAACGAGTGTTACAGAGCAATGGGACAGAATTGACTATCACAAGTGAAGAGCTCAGAACAACATACAAGTGAGTTACAAGTCCTGTTTGTAGAATACAAAAACCTATTAAGTTAGACAGAAGACTCAAGCAACAAGAGGGTCTTGAAAAGCTTCTGAACAGTTCAAATGGAGGTGGACAGTGTCATGATTGTGTGATTCCATGCTTCTTTCTCCTCTGTTTTTGAGAGCTGTTGTTGGCGCCACTTCCCACATCGCTAGTAGTGTGGCTTCTATGGTTGTATCATGCAGTTGATTGGCATAATAGGATAAAAAGTCCACTAGGACTTCCTTTAGTTTAAAACAAAAAAAAAGAGTTTGTGCATCTCACAGATTTGCTTGGCTCGACCTTTTTGCCCATTTTTTGACTTCTTGTTAGGAATAATTTTATTAGCAAGGAGTGTCTTCTAATTAGTACACTGTCAGGTCAGGTCGGGGAGAATGCACTGGTACAGCGCATTGCCATACTCATTACATGATGAAACAGCTTGAGATCCTGGTTGGCAACCCCACCAACCCCCCCCCCCCCCCAAAGGTTGACACGCAGTCTGTCCCACTCCCTGGAAATGACCATCTATCTGCTGCAGCCAGGTGTGTTACATGGACTGATCCAGCCGCTCAGGTCCTCAACAATGAGGATCCTGTAAGCCAGATCACCTCGGGGAACTGTGCCACTTGGCTGCACTGCCATAACTGATGCTCCCTCCAATACAGATAATGTGCCTCAATCAGGACAAAACCCTACAGCCACCGAAGCCCCCCCAAGACTGCGAGTGAAGATCTCTGCTATAAAGAGTTGTTATTACACGTCACCTCAAACCATACGCGGGTTTAACCATAAGTGTGTTGACTTCTGAGCCCAATTCCTGCTCAGGGTTAATGCCAGGGAGGTTCTCTTTTTAGTTTTGGGTTCTACCAATTCATCTCCACTCTCCAGACTGCACTAAAACACACACAGACTAATCCATTTTGAGAAGTGAGCTGCTCTTTTTATTCTAAATTAGAAAGAATAACATATTTTTGATTTGAGTCTGTAACAGCCGGTGTAAATTTATGGTATTTGTAAAGGTTCTATCTATCTATCATTTTGTCTCTCATAGTTGAGGTATACCTATGATGAAAATTACAGGCCTCTCTCATCTTTTTAAGTGGGAGAACTTGCACAATTGGTGGCTGACTAAATTATTTTTTGCACCACTGTATGTATGTATATGTATATATATATATATATATATATATATATATATATATATATATATATATATAATATATGTGTGTATGTGTGTATAGATATATACACATACACACACACACCCACATTATATATATATCTTCTCCATTTGGATCTTGATCTTTGTTTGTCCGCGAATTCACTGCCTTGTGTGGTGTTCCTGCTGTGTTCAGTAGAGGGCAGTAGTGATGGAGGAGGAGAGGAAGTGAGGAGGAGGAGGATCTTTGGATGAGGTTGGAGTGTGGTGATTAAACAGGATTGAACTAAAGGAGACTACGTGCTGTTTGTACTGGCTGAATACACAACACCTTGGTTGTTACTTTTGTTTACAAACACTGTCGACAGCACTCTTTGTGTTTAGATCTGGCGTTGACACCGTGCTTTGTGTTTAGATCTGGTGTCGACACCTGCTTCGTTGTTGAGACTGTGTTTTTTTGTGTTTCTATCGACCGTTGTTGGCAGCACTTTGTCCATGTGTGAGGCAGTGCAATACAAATAAATTCTGTACAAATCATACAGCGTGATTTCCTGAATTTTTTTTTTTACATTCTGTCTCTCACAGTGGGAATGCACCTACAGTGTGAATTTCAGACCTCTCCATGATTTCTAAGTGGGAGAACTTGCAAAATCGCAGGGTTTTCAAATACTTATGTTCCTCACTGTATATGTATATATGTGTATGTATGTGTGTATGTATATATACTGTATATATATAAACATATATATATGTGTGTGTGTGTGTATATATGTATGTATATGTGTGTGTATATATGTATGTATATGTGTGTGTATGTATGTATGTATATGTGTGTGTGTGTGTGTATGTATGTATGTATGTATATGTGTGTGTGTGTATGTATGTGTGTGTGTGTATGTATATATATATATATATATATGTGTGTGTGTATATATGTGTGTGTGTATATATGTATGTATATACAGTATGTGTGTGTGTATATGTATATATATGTATGTGTATATATATATGTATGTGTATATATATATATATATATATATATATATATATATATGTATATGTATGTGTATGTATATGTATGTATATATGTGTATATATGTATGTGTATATGTATATGTATGTATGTATTAGAGGTGGGCGGTATGACCAAAATTCTATATCACGGTATTTTTCTAAATTCTGCCGGTTTCACGGTATTAGACGGTATTTTTTTCCCCATGCATGAGTGGATGTTAACCACATTTTCCACTGCAATTACTGCAGTAGACTGGCTAAGAATAACCTATTAGACTGTTATGAGAATTGTACATCGTACAAAAAGACATTTTAATGTGCACACAAGTATTAATCCAGGTTTGCATGGCCCCATAAAGTGATAGTTTTCAAGGGGGTGGCACTAAAGAGAAGGAATCACATTGCATGACAGATGCAGTCAAAATATAGAACCTTTAATTGAACAAATCTTGCAAAAGCTTAAACTATGATTTTGACAACATATTTTCAACCATCCAAAGACGCATTTAGACTTAGTAAAATATCCAGAGGTGTTTGTCAAAAGTTGGATTGCACTGAACACGTCTTAGAAAAAGGAATAAATAGTAAATATTTTTTGTAAACCAACTACACTTTCTGTTAATGTTGACAATCTCTGTCCACTGACACGTTAAAGTGACTTTTTAAACAATTTTACCATCATTAAACTGCATAATATTTAAACTAATAAATAATAACAATAAAATACATAATAGTATTACTGATAGTTGCACCATTACTTCAAGGCTTCAAGCCCAGGTGCATTACACAGTATTCACCAAATTAAAATAAAATAAAACAAGTGCAATCTTGGTGATGACAATGTCATAACATCTTACCAACTGTACCATCATTTAGGCAAACTCCATTAATATGGACCTTGCTTCAAGCTAAGCTATATACATAAATAATAAAAACTGCAACTTGCATTTATAATGCTGTTTGTGGTATAGCCCTATGGAAGCGCATTAGGGCCACTGTGAAGAAAAAAAAATATGGACACGGAAGAAAAAAACAAACTCTATGTCGAGAATAAATTCGACATGTTGACTATGTCAAGATTAAAGTCGACATTTCCATTTTATTCTCAGTTTATTTTATAATTAAAGTAGAATGTGGTAAACTAAACTTCATCCTAAAATCAATGTTTAATTTACTAGATTTTCTCAAACCCTGTCACAAGTTAATGCAGCACATCAAATACTTTGTGTTAATCACCACACGATAAACGTCTTTGTGAAATTAAAACTAGTTATTAACTTAGCCGATGGAGTGTTCAGAACTTTAAAAATATCTTCGTTATACATGTTTAATTATGCCATCCATTCAGAGTTGCGCCCATCTCTGAACATCGCAGAATGAATACAAGCAAAACATACACTAGCAAGTACAAAAACAAGTACAACTTGGCTTGCAGTATTATCCAGTAGTATAGAAACAGTATTTACACATCTGACCTTTTAAAACTAAAGTATCTCCAGGCAACGGATGTGACTCCTTTTTTTCGGCAAAAGTTCTTCTGTTCATCACATGTTCAACTTTACTTTTAGTTCACTTTCAGAATGCTCTCTGTCCATTTTCACCGCGCAGAATACCTATGCTACCGCCCACTATTTGGTGGTGTAGCAGTGAAAAAGAGCCCTAGTGCAACAAATCTGTGTTTAGCGGTGTACCAGTGAAAAAGGTCCCCACTTAAACAGTTTCCCGCTGTACCACGTTCCGAACGTCGTTTAGGCAATTTAAACCGGTGTTCATATCATAAAAAAAATAAAAAACGGTTTTCGGTATGAACCGGTATACCGCCCAGCACTAGTATGTATGTATGTATGTGTGTGTATATATATATATATATATATATATATATATATATATATATATATATATCTATAATAATAAAAGGCAAAGTCCTCACTGACTGACTCACTCACTCACTCACTGACTGACTCATCACTAATTCTCCAACTTCCCGTGTAGGTGGAAGGCTGAAATTTGGCAGGCTCATTCCTTACAGCTTACTTACAAAAGTTAGGCAGGTTTCATTTCGAAATTCAAAGCGTAATGGTCATAACTGGAACATATTTTTTGTCCATACACTGTAATGGAGGAGGCGGAGTCACGTATCGCGTCATCACGCCTCCTACGTAATCACGTGAACTAAAAACAAGGAAGAGATTTACAGCACGAGTCACACGCGGGAACGAAGGTAAATGACGTTAATTTTTGACTCTTTTAATACTGTGTAAGCATACATATTAACACATGTCCAATTAAACGTGTGCATTTACGCGGTGATTTCTCAGGCTTAAAAGCTCGCCTTTTACTAAAAAGGTAAATGCAAAACTATTTTCAATCAGTTTATTGAAACGCTCCCGTTAAGGATTGCAGTAACATATTCGCGAGATAAAACAACGAAGTAGGGGGAAATGGAGGAACAGCCGCAAACAGCGAAGAGCAAAAAATTTATTAAACAATTGAGAACGGAGCGAGTTAAGCATACAAGCATGTTCATAAGGGAAACAAAGCACGGTGTAAA